>NW_023270855.1:32697833-32823209 GCF_011800145.1 Mirounga leonina | reverse complement strand
GAAAGAAAGAAAGAAAGAAAGAAAGAAAGAAAGAAAGAAAGAAAGAAAGAAAGAAAGAAAAAGAAAGAAAGAAAGAAAGAAAGAAAGAAAGAAAGAAAGAAACCCTAATTCCCCATCCTCACCACTACCCAGCAGAGGGGCTCAAACCAGAAACCTAAGAGTCATTCTTGACCCATATTTCCTCTCTGCAAGTCTATCAGTTCTATGTTGGATCCACTCATTTCTCTAACTCTTATACTGCCCTCTGGTCCAAGCACCATGTGTCTTGCCTGCATAGCCTTCCAGCTGGTCTCCCTGATTCCATTCTTTTCCTCTATCCCCCAGTCAAGACCCTTGAGAGCGGCCAGAGTGACCATCTTGAATGGGGACCAATTATCCTGTCTTATTTCAGTAACTTCGTGCTGCTCTGAGAACAAAAATCTAAATTCCTAGCTCACAAGGCCTTAAATTATCCTGCCTCACTCACCAGGTCTCATTCTCTATAGTCTGGGATTTCAAAGGAAACAAAATTCAGTCTACATGGGTTAAATGGAGAGACTCATGAAACAACTCTTTACGGAGGTATGGGCAGGGTTGAAGGAATAAACAAGGGATGGTTGGACGCCGAAAGATAACAACAGTGGGCAGCCATTACCATTCCTGGAGCCAGAGAAACTGGATCTTCATAGGAGGGGTCCTGCAGAAGGAAAGGGAAGAAATACCCTGAATTCTCTCTTGCTTCCCTCTGAGCTCTTGCTGGTACTTCCCACTGACTGAGAAGTCTGGAGATGAAGGGCATATCTGGGTGATTCACACAACATGATGTGGAGGAACAGAAGGGATCTACCTCTCAGGACACAGAGCACATGAGAGAAGGCAGTGCATGGATCCGGAGGGGTGGAAATGCCCACCTCATTCACGCCACTGTCCCTCTTTCTTACTCTCCAGCTTCACGCTTGCTATGTTCTTATAACAGGAATTGGTGCAGGCTTTTTCTTTCTCTGGGTACCCTTTTCCTTTTGCTCTTCATGTGGCTAGTTATTCATCCTCCTTCAAGTCTTAACATTTAAATATCCTTATGCCTTATCTAAGAGCAGGTACCTCCTTGGTTAATCCTTTGCCTGTTTCCTTCAGAGTACTTACCAAAATATGTAAGTATTTTATGTACTTGCTTTTCTCTGCCTTCTCCTCCAGGATATGAGGGAGGTGGCAATGTGTTTAGCAGACGCCTGCCATATAGTAGGTGTTCAGTAAATATTAACTGAATTAATGTTGGCCAAATTATACAGCAAAATCATATGACTGAGTCTAGAGACAGTGGACTTCCAGAAACATCTTAGGAAAACCCACTTAATCCTTATTTTTCTAATAGGCTTGGATTTAGCTTAAAAAAAAAACTTTATGTCAAGTAAAAATCTGCATTAATAGATGCTCTATTCCTTGTTTACTTAAAAGGAGAATGTCTATTATGGCACCAATGGTCTAAAAGAAAATAACTGAATCGTTTAAAAGCAAGGTTTATGCTCTTTTTTTTTTTTTTTTTACTGCTGTTTCTATAGCAAAAGCAAAAAATGACCTGTTTTGGTCTGTGACGCTCTTGGTACTAGAATATTAGTCATTTCAACATCTGTTCGTCTTTTTTCTCTTAATTGAAGAAAGAGAACAAAGGAACAAGGAGTAGTTCTGAATGTTGCAACACTTGGCTGTAGTTAACGTAGTTCAGATGTAATAAGATGGCAACTGCAAAGCAAAGTCTTCAGTGGTGACAACACTTTCACATGATTGTATATTTAAACATCCAAGTGCTTCTCTTACCTCCTCTGAAAGAGGAGCATCAGCTGATCTTAAATTTCAGGGCATTTTAACCTTCATTATGAATGACAAGGGCCTATTTGCTTTTGCAGAACATCTATAAAAAGCAACCTTTGGCTTCACTTATACACCACATTATTTTTCAAGGCAACTGCATTTATAATGGGCAACCTGCACTTAAGATTCATTCAACAAGGTGCACTTCAACGTCTAAACAGTTAACAGATTAAAGTAACCCTGAGTGTTGGCAGGAGAATGAAGCCAGGAAATCCCTAATTCTTGAAGGAGGTAACAGTGGAAGTAAAAGTACGCTAGGAAACAGAGGAGGATCAAGGGAAAATGGAAGGCTAACGGTGGCTGAGAAAGAAAGTTGCCCACATCCTGGTTGCTGCTAGCAGGCCTGATGACAGTGCCATCCTTCCTGCAGGAGGAAGAGCAGTGGCGGTGTCAGAGGAGAGCTGTCCCTGTCACAGGGGCCATTACTGTCACCCCCTGGCATCCCAAAAGAGCAACCGGAGTGAGCACAGGCCATGTAGGCAGGCCGAGTTAGCTTTAAATCCTGGTTCTACCGCTTACCACCTGTGAAACTTGAGCAAGTAATAAGTTGTCAGAGCATTAGTTGCTTCATCAGTAAAATGGGGCTAAAACCTAAATTGCAAGGTTCTTGTGAAAACAGGAGGTTAGCCTCTTTCATGTCATTTGTTGCTATGCCCACCCCCTGCTGCCCCTCCTTTGTCTGATACTTAAATTGGACCCAAACACCTGAATTAGTCTTTCTCAGCTAGAAACTCCCTTGCACATGTATGAAGACCTGCAATCAGAATTAAAAGAGGCGAACCATTGAAGCAAATGCTTTTCATAAGCAACAGTAATCACTGAAGACAGAATAACTTCTAAAAGATGACACCAGCCCTCCTGGCAAGCACTGGGGTCAGCCCTGACTGTGGCCAGGAAACTACACCGTGCTCGTAAGTGGCACATTGGGCTTGGGGGTATCCTGTGTGTCACAAACAATGACCATGTGACAAGACTTTGGGGATGGCAAAATTCTGGACATCGTTTATTCCCTGGTAGAAGTTCTACAGCTTCTTGTCAGATATTTGGGGTGATGAAGACAAAAAAGGGAAGCGGGATGTCAGGAGGCAGCAGACTTGAAAACCAGTGGAGACAGTATCACACTAGCTCCCCTTGGCAAGGATGAGCTGCTTCATGCTTCCCCTTTTTGTCTCTCTTCACTTCACCCCGCTGCCACGGCCAGCTGGAAAACTGCACAAGGTGGGGGGAGGTGGGTGCAAGAAGAGGAGAGGGGCCTGTCACTGAAAAGCAGTTTTGTCTGCAGACACCCAGCCCCTCCTCTCAGGGACCTCATGGGAAAAGGCATGGGGGGTTCCTTCCTAGAATTAATGGGGCCCAAGAGGAAAGGGTCTGGAAATAGGTGAGAGAGCGTCAGGGTTGGCACGACTTTGTTCTGGGGTGGAATTGGGAGAGACCAAAAAAAAAACCCAAAAACAAAAAACAAATGCCCCAAAACAAAGAGGAACACAAGGCAGATCCGTCAGGACCCTTACAGCCACCTTCCGACCCTTCAGGTTCTCAAGGTCCTTATATCACCTTCTGACTTCCCCACTCCCTTGCATTCTAATATTCTCCCATCCCTGACCTTCACGCTCCCATCTTCTTTCCACGCTTCAGAAGGCAAAAGCTTTTCCCTGTTCCTGTTTTGTCGGGTTGCAAATCTCAACTGAAAGCAATCTAATGGCCTCATAGTTGACAGCTCACCAGATGTATGAGTGTTAAGAAAAATCTTATTTTGTAAAATTAAAACAAAGCAATATGGGGGAGATATTTCTGGACTTGAGACTTCTTACCACTTCTAATGCAGGGGTTCGAATGATCACATTTTGAGAAACATGGCTGGCTTCACTGGAAAAGCACTCCTCAGGCTTTCAATTCTTATCAATCCCTACCTCTTCTTGGCTACCTCTGAAATATCCACTCTAACTCTGGGTTCTAATGCATTCTTGCTATGTTCTTTAAGCCTAACCTTAACTGGGGTTCTTCATTATCCTGGTGATGGTGGATGAGGCTATGATTTACCAGGTACCTTCCCCCCAGGGCTCAAGCTCTAGAAGTTACTACCCAATAAGGTCCCAAAGGGCTTGCTTCTTTGGAGTGAGAGGCAGGACTGGATGATATGAACGTTTAGACAAAGAGAATTATAAAACCTGCAATTCAAGTGAAGGACAGGCAGTGTGGAAGTTAAGAGAACAGACTTTTCAGTCAGACTATGTGAACACAAATCACAGGCCTCCCACTTATTAGCTGTAATATTTGGGCAACTTAGGGCTCCCTCTTCTCAATTCCTTATCTTTAACCTAGGAATAAAAGTAGGCTCTACCATGTAGAATTGCTATGGGGATCAAATGTGATAATGAATGGAAAATGTTTAGCATAGTCTAAATAAGGCATTTCTTTTTTTTTTAATAGTTTTTTTTTTGAAAGATTTTATTTATTTGACAGAGAGAGACACAGTGAGAGAGGGAACACAAGCAGGGGGAGTGGGAGAGGGAGAAGCAGGCTTCCCGCTGAGCAGGGAGCCCGATGCGGGGCTCAATCCCAGGACCCCGGGATCATGACCCCAGCCAAAGGCAGATGCTTAACGACTGAGCCACCCAGGCACCCCCTAAATAAGGCATTTTTGCGCTTTATGTGTAAGCTGTTAATTGACTAAGTTTCGTTCATATTCCAGAACTCTGAGGTTATAGCAAAGCATTTATCCAAGTGCTTGAGCATACTCAAAGCTCCTGAGAAATGAGCCACTTCTGTTAATCCACCTTTGCACAAGAAGAGAATGGCTCTCAGTATGACAAGAATGAAATTCGGGTTCTGAAGTTCTGTAACAGAATTCAGTTCAGTCTGGTATGTACAGTATATTGATCTCACCTTAAGCACCAGCACTGAGTTTCAGCACTTCAGGCACTTGTCAAAAAAACTCAGCTATGAACTGACTGAATCTAGCACTTGCCAAAGGCTTGCTTGAGATGTCTGATATTCTGAACCATATATTTCCCCCCCTAAAGAAATGCCTTCACAAAGTTGAGATTTAATGTTTTGTCCTCGGTTTTTTTTTTTCAAGATTTCATTTACTTATTTGACAGAGAGAGACACAGTGAGAGAGGGAACATAAGCAGGGGGAGTGGGAGAGGGAGAAGCAGGCTTCCCGCTGAGCAGGGAGTCCGATGCGGGGCTCAATCCCAGGACCCTGGGATCATGACCTGAGCCAAAGGCAGACACTTAACTGACTGAGCCACCCAGGCGCCCCTTTTCTTTCTTTTCTTATGGAGAATCAATATAAGAAAAATCCATTTGAAGAAAACTTTATGTCTTGCAAAAATCCTATCCCAGATGGCAAATAGGTTTCATTTTAAGTGCCAACGTCAAATGACTGGTAGTGACTGCAGTGTTCCATTAAGAAGGACGACAAAGTTGCCACAATCGATTAGTACTCTCTGCCGTGGACATCAGCCAGGAAGTGTGGTGCCTTTGTGATGTATTTAGCCACGCTCTCATTGCCAGAGCTGAGGGCGTGGATCATTGTACAGCATGCTGCACCTTATATAAGGACTTGCTCACTGTACACATCCCTCCTGAAATTCAATGCCACAGGCCTCTCACCACTGAGCCTCTGTACGTCGATCTGTCTGTCAAGCTGCCCTACTCTCCCAAGCAAGTAGCCCTCAGAACTTGAAGAAAAGATGACCTAAAAGTTACCAAAACTGACTCACAAAGGGTAAGATTTGAAGACAGGATGTTTCTCGAATCAAGGCCAACAGAGCAGAGCAAGGAAATCTAGTGGGGGCTAGATACTGTGAATGAAACTTAAGCTTATTAGTGGTATTAACAAACCATAAGAGACTCTCCACTAAAGAGAAAAAACTGAGGGTTGCTGGAGGGGAGTTGAGTGGGGGATGGGTTAAATGGGTGATGGGCCTTAAGGAGGGCACTTGTGATGAGCACTGGGTATCATATGTAAGTGATGAATCACTAAGTTCTACTCCTGAAACTAATATTAACTATATGTTAACTAACTAGAATGTAATACAAACTTGAAACAAATAAACAAAAATACACAGATGAAAAAAGAGGGTTGGAACAGAAGAAGGAGAGCCAGTGGGAGGAATAAAAAAAAAACATTAGAAGAAAAATGTTCTGACCATGGGCCATTAGGGTAATGATGGTATTTCACGCAGCTCAAAATGATAAATCATTGCAGTTTGTTTTAAAGAATTCTTTACCAGAACCATTTTAGTGACATTAAATTGTTTAAGTGGCCATCTGTGGAATAGTGCAGCAACTGGGTGGGTTTATGGACCAGTCTGGAACATCCATTAAAATAGTACACCTGCTACATGGAAGCTGTTTGCAACTTTCCTTTGCCAATCATAAATCTGGTTAATCCCACCTTTGTAGTCATTTTAATTTTCTATAGATTGCTTAAACCAGAAGGAATGTGGGTGCACTAAATTGTTTCCAATTGAACAAAGAAAATACACTTTTTAAAAGCACAAAAGCCATATTCAATTTAGATAACCAGTTTTGGAACTTACGGTTCAGTTTTAAATCTTTTCTATTTGAAAGATTTACAAAACAAAACTAGAGCAAAACACCATAATGGGGAAGCATAAAAGAGACAGTCTGTTCTTATTCTACTCAAAAATCTGCTTACTGGAAATAAGAAATCAAATATTTTATTATCTAAGCTTAATAACAATCACCATAACACATTGAAATAGAAGTTACTGCTTATAAATGTCAAGAATGACAGTGGTAATAATAAACCCTTACATAGGGCTTATGCTATGTACCAGCCACTGTTCTAAGTTCTTTACGTTATATTGTGATCTTCAAACAACCCCATGGGATGTGTCTTTTAATTCCCACCTTATTGATGAAGAAACTGAGGCACAGGGACAGTAAGCAACTTGCCTAGGATCACATGGCTAGTGAGTGTCAGAACCAGGATTCAACTCTAGGCAGTCTGGCTCTAGCACCTGTCCTCTAAACCATTAGGATGTACACCGTCCTCCCCTTTGGTCCAGAAATCCAATTTAATCCCTGTGTAAGGCATGATAGGAGGGGTGAACTTGGGCTATTTCTGAACTTCATGGTTGTCTCTCAGTGTTCCTTTAGTCTCCGTGATTAGTGTTTAAAAGAATCTCGGGGATTTGGTTGGTAGGAAAGGAAGAATCCACTTGGCAGGAAAAGCTGGTGACGGGATTCCATCTTGCTTATTATAATCAGATCTTTTCTACTTACTTATATAAAACCTTCCTTCTGAAAAGCCCCAAAGAACTTCTCCTGCAATAAACCATCAGTAGTTGCTACTGGTTTCCTATTTCTTCAATTTATGGTGACACCGTATTTGTCAGACATCGCTGAGCGATCACTGTTTTTTGAACTGTGAACTAGCTTAGTGATGAGAGCACAGCTTCTGAATTAGTTTCTGATAAATTTCACCAGAGGGGATGGGAATAATTATTACCCTTTGCCCCACCGCCCCACAAACCACATGTCGACCAATAGAAAATGCAGGGTGCAGAATCGTCACACTGTGAAGATAGATGTAGCCTAATGACATGGAAAGAGATGCCAAATCGTTTTCAACTTTAGAGGGGCCGGCCTTGCAAGATTTAATTAGCTTACAGTTGAGAAGTAATTTGAAGCTTCAAATTATAGTTATTTAGAGACTCCTGAATTGCTCATCATTTCACTTTATAAAACTACAATATGAGGCAGACTTCCATGGAAAAAATGATTAGAATAATAAAAAAAAAATTCCCTACAGAGAGGCAATAAAAGGAGTGGAAAGAATCCAGCTTGGGAGCCAGGCAGCCCTGGGTTACAGACCCACAGGTGTGATGCTGGGCTATTCATGAACTTCTCAGAGTCTGTTTTCTCATCTATAAATTATCACTTGTCTTAGGGAGTTGTACGAACTAAGGGAATTTGGTAAAATGCCTGGCATATGTCACTGCTCAATAAATTTTGGTTTACTTATCACCCTACTGTTCTCTGTTTCCACTAACTCTGAAATCTTCTCCTAGAGTCTCCATTTCTGAAATCCACTCCTCCTTCCTCTTCACCTCTTCTCATACTTCCCAAAATCCGTCATCACTGGCCTGACCGCGACAGCCTCTGAACTCGGCTCATGCTTTCTAGCTTTCTTCTCAGCATCTTAACACACCTGTAGAAAGACAACCACCAGCGCTACCTTCCTGACTGGTAAACATGATGAATCCCTTGCTACACAGAAGAAGTTTGAAAACCTATGCCTATTTCTCTGGCTTCTTCTGCCACCACAGTTCTTTACTTACTCCTAATTCTCCAGCCAAACCAAAGTGCCACCAGTGGGATGGCCTTTACAATGGTCTGTTCTCATCCTAAAATGTCTTCCCTATCTTTTAGGGGTTCTCACTTGTTCTATACCAACTTTTAGAAACATCATCTACTCTACCAAGCATCTCCAACGCTAAAAGGCAAAGATAAGAGAGAACTGGATTTTACTTAGAGGCTTCACACACGTTTACATTTTTTTTTTTTACAAAAAATTTTAACATGTTTTTGTTAGCATTTCTCTCACTGCGTTACATTTGTTCTATATCCTTCTTTTCTATAGACTGTGAACTCCCGAAGGAAAGACTGTATCTTACTTATCTTTGTATCTCCCGGGTCTAGAGCAGTGTCTGGAATCTTACATAGTAGTTGTTGAATAGATATTAAATGAAAGAATGTCTAGGCAGCTTTCCCAAATTAGTTCACTCTCATCCCTGATTTGGCTTATCAGCCATTAGCCATTATTATATTTCCATACTTTGGGTAACCATTATTCTTCCTTTATTAGAAAGTAAAGGATTCTATTAAGGTGGTGGATTGAGCCAATGAATGAATATTCTCTGCCTGCTACAAACACACAGTCTGAAAAAAGTGAAGTTTACATGATGAAAGAATATGCTGGTGAGGTGTCAAATGAAAAGGAAATAAAAGTCAGGGCTGATCAGCTATGAGTTGATGCCAAAGTGTGTTCGGTGGGGGAGGGGACAGGAGATCTGGCCTAAATAAATACAAGGATCAGACCCTAATATGTGTGTGTGTGTGCATATAAAATCATGGGGAGAGGTCCCAGGACTGTAATGCCTATGGGGGGACAGTAGGTGTGGTCTTGCATTTACATAAGATGACAAGCTAGAACTGAGACTCCTGTATAAAGCCAGACCCTGAAAGGACTGTCCCCCTCTGTGCGACAGGTGAGACACTGCTCACTGATCCAGGCAACAAAAATGCTTGTCTCTAGCCAGGCTCTGGGCTGAGGAAAAGTCTATTGTGAGAAATCAAAACCCATGTATGTGAATTTAGTCAGACTTTAAACTACCTTTATGGCAAGGAATTCCAAGCTAAAAAAGGCATTTAAAAACTGGTCCTGTATCAGTAAAAGAGCCAGAAGCCAAAAACCTTGAGATAGCCAGAAGAAAATGCAAAGCTTTTCCAGAGGGACCCTTTAGCAATCTGTGCTATAGGTACCCCCACAGGTAAAACACCCTTCAGTGAATACAAACACACATCCCAGTTACTCACTAATGTGAGGAAATGATATACCATGAGGGAGAGTCAGCAGATGTAACAAACGGAAAGAATAGCTTCTTTAGAAATTGAGATAATAGAGCAATCTGAAAACTACTATAAAATTATGTTTAAGGGGCACCTGGGTGGCTCAGTCATTAAGCAGCTGCCTTTGGCTCAGGTCGTGATCCCAAGGTCCTGGGATCAAGCCCTGCATCAGGCTCCCTGCTCAGTGGGAAGCCTGCTTCTCCCTCTCCCACTCCCCCTGCTTGTGTTCTCTCTCTCACTGTGTCTCTCTCTGTCAAATAAATAAATAAAAATCTTAAAAAAAATAAATAAAATTAGGTTTAAAACCATCATAAAATATTGGAATTCCATAAAAAACAGATTGAAAAAGAACCAAATAGGATTCCAAAACTTTTTAAAAAGTTTATTTCATTAAAAAAAAAAAAAAGGACAGGCAAAACAACATGTTAGATACAGCTAAAGAATTAGGGATCTGAGGAAATTACCCCAAATGGATAAAAGAAGAAGCACTGAGATGGGTGGGGTGAACTGGAGTTAAAGATACGTAAGGTGCTTGCTTTGTAAGGGGATGAGGTAGTGATTTTCAACTTTATTAAGGTAAATATGAAGATTACAAATTTATAAATGTAAAGGTAACCCTCAAAAGAATAGAAATGGAATGTGTAACTTCCAAACTAGCCAAGGTTAAACAACATGTACTACATATAAAAACTTGATTTGGATCTAAGTGTATAGCCTTAAATTACTTATTAAAAAAGTAAGATTAAGCTTCTTGAGTTAAACATTAAACCTCAAGAAGTTAGGAAAATAATATACTGACAAAGTGGAAAGAAGGTAAAAATTAAGAGAATAACTAAAATAGAAACTTCAGAGTATCAACTAAAGCAAAAACCTGATTGTTTGAAGAGACTAATAGAAAACTTCTGGAAAGGTTGGTTAAGGGAATTATACAATATTAGAAATAAAAATATATATTAACTTTGTATAGATATGGTAGAGAATAAAAAACTACATATATACTTCTGTATATATCTCTGTATAAAACTTATATAACCCTCTGATATTAAATTTAAAACAAAGTGACACTTTTCTAGACTAATATAAATATTAAAATAGACTCGAGAAAAAACAGGAAGGCTAAAAATTCCTATAAGCATTAAACAATTGGTATTAAAGGTCACAAATCCATCCACCAAAAAGCACCAAGTCCAGATGTTCTAAAGACAAATTCTATCAAACTACTAAGGAACTCAATCCAGATTGAGATGAGAAAAAAGAGAAAAAGCTCCCCAACTTAATTTATCAAATTTGACATTTGTTACTAAAACCTTATATAAGGATGGAAAGAAAAAAAATTACAATCTAATTAATGAACATATATTTAAAAGTTCTTAAAAAATAGAGAACTGAATCTAGCAATGTATCAAAAAAACATATAAGATGATCAACAGGGGTTAACTCAAGAATGGAAAGATGTTTCTATATGAGAATATCAGTGATGTAATCCATGACTATCAGATTAAGACGAAAAATATGATCAATTCAACAGATGGAGAAAAAAAAGCATTCAATAAAATTCAGCACTCATTATTGACAACAAGCTTTAGCAAACTAGGAAAATAAGCACTTTAATCTGTGATTTATATTTTTAAACCTTGTATTAGTCAGGGTGGGCTAGGCTATAATAATTAACCCCTAGATCTCAGAAGCTTAATGTAACAGAAAAAGATTATATTTTGTTCACACCGCAAGTCCCATGGAGGGAACAAGAGGCTCTGATTAGTTTAGTAACTCAGGGATCCAGGATGGTACATTCTTCCATAACCCCCAGGGCACTGAGATGGGAACATGGTGATCGGTACACTAATTTCCAAAGCTTTCTCCTAAAGGGACCATGTCACTTCTGTTCATCTTTACTAAAACAAGTCATGTGTCCAACCTAATAAAAGGGGTGGGAAAGTGAAATTCTACCATATGTCTGGAAGGAAAACTGTAATATTTGGAAACAATCCCAGCGACTATCTGGGTTATAGTAAGAAATATATATTTGTCCTTGTCCTTGATTCCTGACACAGAGCTCCTAAAACCCTTGGAACTACACTCTGGTTTCTCTTCAGATCACATAAATCTTTCGCCTTTTACTAAAACCCTTGGAACTTCCAGATAGAAGTGATAGAAGCATTTTTTTTTTTTTTAAATTCATAACACACTTTCAACCTTACCTGAGTTTATCCTAATAAGGTGGCTCTTGGTGGGCCCCTAGATACTTCAGACTAAGGACTGGTTGCCAGAGAAACCAATCATGTGATTAAAGGGTTGGAACTTGAAATACTACTCAGCCATCAAAAAAAAAAAAAAAAAAATTTTCTTGCCATTTGCAACAATGTGAATAGAACTAGAGAGAGTATTATGCTAAGTGAAGTTAAGTCAATCAGAGAAAGGCAATTATCATATGATCTCACTGATATGTGGAATTTAAGAAAAAGAACAGAGGATCATAGGGGAAGAGCGGAAAAAATAAGATAAAACCAGGGAGGGAGACAAATCGTAAGAGACTCTTAATCATAGGAAACAAACTGAGAGTTGCTGGAGGGGAGGGGGGTGGGGGGGTGGGGGGGTGGGGGGATGGACATTAAGGAGGGCACATGATTAATGAACACTGGGTATTATATAAGACTGATGAATCAATGACCTCTACCTCTGAAACCAATAACACATTATATGTTAATTAACTGAATTTAAATTTAAAAAATGGAAAAAAAATTAGTTATCTAAAAAATAAAAATAAAAAAATAAAGGGTTGGAACTTTCAACCACCAGTAGCCAATGATTTGATCAAGTGTGCCTACTTAATTAGGGACCTTCAGATAACCCTTAAACAATGGGGTTAAGAGTTTCTGGTTTGGTGAACACATCAAGGTGCTGGGAGGGTACGTACTCTGAGAGGGCATGGAAGCTTGGCACCCCATTATCCCATACCTTGATCTATGCATCTCTTCCATTTGGCTGTTCCTGAGTCGTATCCTTTATAATAAACCAGTAGTAATAAGTCAAATGCTTTCTGTCCTGAGTTCTGAGTCATTTTAGCAATTACTGAACTTGAGGGTCTCGGAGACCTGGGGGGTCATAGAAACCCCCAATTCATAGATGTTGGTTGGAATTATGGGTAGACTGGGCACTTTATTGCAATGGGTGTCCAAAGTGTGGGAGGTCTTGTGGGACTGAGCTCTTAACCTGTATTGTCCAACACTAACTCTGTGAGCTTGTGTCAGAACTGAATTTGACTGCTGGGCACCCAGTTGATGTTGGAGAATCTGAGACTGTCACATAAACTACCCCCAACACACACACAAATTAAAAGCTTGGTGGATGATTATTACATATACTAGAGTTAGAGAACTACTGCATTCAATTATTAACTATTGTATTTACGTACTTTGAGTTGTTCCTAAAAGGAAAATACAATGGTACAATATTTAGCCATCATTACTTCTCAATTTTCTTCCTTTTCTTTTTCTAAATCATCATTTGTCATTTAAAAAATACTTCTCATTTTTGTAAGACATTTATTATTATTATTTTGCAAGTGGAAGCCTGAAGAAAAAATAATAATTTGCCAAGAACATCAATACCCATGGTTCCAAATGTTATTTTGACATCTGCCAGAAGCTGTAGTAAATTTTCAGACAGGAATCATTCCTAAAATATTTACATTCTGTGTTTCTAAAAAACCATTTTTCCCAACTTAGATAACAGGAGATGAAATTAGTATGCTACATTTTAACAAGACTAAATATAAAATTAACGATAAACTGCACAAGGAAAATTATAGATGAAAGGTCAGTGAACATTTTAAGTCTTTCATCATTCAAGTCAATAAAAAATTGAAACTTATATCATGTTTATTTTTTCCCTTTATAGATTTACTGTTACTAAAATTGAGACTAGTTAAAAGAATCTAGCTGATGATATGTAAGACACACAGAATCCAGGTCATTCGACCATAATTGGCTCTAGATCAGTAATACTAAGAGCAGCACATCTTATGTAAAGAAAGCAAGCATATAGAATTAAGATAGCAAGGAAGCCAAAGTACTGAGTAAGAACATGCTGTTTTTAGAATTTTTGCTAATGATGATTACATTTTAAATTCTTCCTAGAGTTTCACTAGATACAGCATTACTCATATCCTGTCTTTAAGAGGTATTCAGTATCACTGAAGTATGTATGGAGAGAGGACAGTATAAGTAGTTCATGACCAAAGTTTTCAAGATGCATTAGTGAATTTTTCTAGGCATTTCTCACTCTACTCAAGGAAGATAAAATTTTGTAATATAAATCTCTGTTCCATAATAAATCTATAAATATTAACTTAAAAACAAAACAAAAAAACCTGTTTGGCTTGCATACTACTTTTAATAAAATTAACCAGAACTTAGTTTTCACTTCACAAAAAGATGATCCCTTTTCAACATTGGAAGTAAATTAATTTCCATAGTTTACATAAAATTTTCAAGTAGCAGTAGGATTTTTGGGCCAAGAAAAAAAAATTTAACTAATGCTTACCATATATGGCTTCAGTGGGGCGAGGATAAGAAATGAGCAATTTATTGATTCATTATTAGCGAAGCACAAGGCAAGGCATGAGATATAGCAGAAATGGAAAGAATTATGACCTCTGAGAAAGGTGTTAGTCAAGAGTTTCAAAACTAGCTAATCATGTGGATAATGTATAAAAAATTACAGTAAATGAAAGTAATTTGTATCCAGAAAAACTCTCGGTAGAATTAAATGCCTGAGGGGTGCCTGCAGTGAGCTGATGGATAGCATGTAATAAAGTCAGGAGCAAATGGAATGCATTCTGTGCTCTGACAATGCCTTGGGAACTCTGAACTGCAGCCCTCATCAGCCCTCAGAGAGGTCCTAGGAGGATATGGTGGTTGATGAAGAAATTAGCAACTCCAAAAAGGCAGAAAGACTGGCACAGTAAATTAAAGTAGAAATGATGGTTTTGGGGGGCAGTCATTTCTGTATTCTTCCACTACAGGTTATAAACAGCTCGAGAAAAGGCACAGCACCTACCACTATTGATGAGTAGTGATCCTAGGTACTGCACAGGTAGCTTCCTACCTGCCAGAATGCTCTTCCCAGCCCTCCACAGGGCTTGCCTGCTCTTTTCCTTTGGGTCTCTATTCAAATTTTTCTTCCTTACAGATGCTTATCCTGACCACTTCTCCTAAAACAGACCTTCGTGTGCCTTCTTAGTACTCCATATTTACCCCATAAACATCTACTTTTTAATTTAATTTGATTTTTTTAAACATGGTTTTCTTTCCTGCCTCCCCACTGGAATGTAAACTTCAGGAGGACAGGGATTTTATCTGCCCTGATCACTGAAAATATTCTCAGCACCTAGAACCACTCTTGGCACATAGTGGGCACAAATACATATTAAGTGAGTGAATGTGCAAAAACACTAAAAAATATATTTTCTGGGTACACAATCACGAATGAATGAATGAATAAAATCTATTTTCAAAGGAAGGCATTTATAATATTTTCTATACCTTCTGGCCTATACTGTGTAGTCTGATTGTGTCCCACACCCTAAGTCATTTCCCTAAGAAACAAATACTCATCAATTCTCCCAGAAGATATATCAACAGTTACTTACAAAAGCTGAGAACACACCATTGGCAGCAGCGTATTACTAATGCAGAAATATTACTGATATTTCATTATGGATAATGGACTCAAAAGGACTAGCATCTGCTATTCTAAGCATGCCAACTTAAATGTGGAGGCTGAGTAAAACAGTTCAAGCGAAGGAAGTGACAATGACATCTTTGTGACTAAGAAAACAGATATAACCATCTCCAGCCAGACTTCTTTAACTGTGACCTCTGACAGAAGCTCACTGACAAACTGCTTACTTCCTAGGAACCTCATGATGTCCTCTAAAAGCTGAATATGAAAAGGCATGTTCAATAATTAATCACTGAATATTAAATATTCTTTAATATTTGAATCATTTATTCATATTAAATGAATAAATCACACTCCCCCAGAATAATATCCTTGAGTTAGATTACTTTCATGATCTATGTTTGCTTACAACATACGCCTTAACAGTAAATTGGGTTTGGACACAATCATCCTAGACACATTGGCAAAATACAGAAATTTCACTATAGAACACTTATGAAAGACACTGAGGAAGACACAAAGAAACAGAAAAACATTCCATGCTCATGGATAAAGAACAAATATTGTTAAAATGTCTAAGCTACCCAAAGCAATCTACACATTCAATGCAATCCCTATCAAAATACCATCAACTTTTTTCACAGAGCTGGAACAAATAATCCTAACATTTGTATGGAACTAGAAAAGACCCCAAATAGCCA
This sequence comes from Mirounga leonina, assembly GCF_011800145.1. Classification (NCBI taxonomy): domain Eukaryota; kingdom Metazoa; phylum Chordata; class Mammalia; order Carnivora; family Phocidae; genus Mirounga; species Mirounga leonina. The sequence continues at coordinate 32,807,367 of NW_023270855.1, read as the reverse complement.
GAGGAATGTTGAAAAAGAAAACCAAAGCTGGTGGCATCACAATCCAGACTTCAAGCTCTATTCCAAAGCTGTAATCATCAAGACAGTATGGTACTGGTACAAAAACAGGCACATAGATCAACGGAACAGAATAGAGAGCCCAGAAATGGACCCTCAACTCTATGGTCAACTAACCTTCAACAAAGCAGGAAAGAATATCCAATGGAAAAAAGACAGTCTCTTGAACAAATGATGTTGGGAAAATTGGACAGCCACAGGCAGAAGAATGAAACTGGACCATTTTCTTACACCATACACAAATATAAACTCAAAATGGGTGAAAGCCCTAAATGTGAGATAGGAATCCATCAAAATCCTAGAAGAGAACACAGGCAGCAACTTCTCTGACCTTGGCCACAGCAACTTCTTGCTAGACATGTTTCCAAAGCAAGGGAAACAAAAGCAAAAATGAACTATTGGGACTTCATCAAGATAAAAAGCTCTTGCACAGCAAAGGAAATAGTCGACAAAACCAAAAGGCAACCTATGGAATGGGAGAAGATATTTGCAAATGTCTTAAGAGATATCAAAAATCCAAAATCTATAAAAAACATATCAAACTCAACACCCAAAAAACAAAATATCCAGTCAAGAAATAGGCAGAAGACATGAATAGACATTTCTCCAAAGAAGACATACAGATGGCCAACAGATACACGAAAAAATGCTCCACATCACTCGGCATCAGGGAAATAAAAATCAAAACCACAATGAGATACCACCTCACACCAGTCAGAATGGCTAAAATTAACAAGTCAGGAAACGACAGATGTTGGTGAGGATGCGAAGAAAGGTGAACCCTCTTATACTGTTGGTGGGAATGCAAGCTGGTGTAGCCACTCTGGAAAACAGTATGGAGGTTCCCCAAAAAGTTAAAAATAGAGCCAGCAATTGAAGTACTAGGTATTTATCCAAAGGATACAAACACAGTGATTCGAAGGGGCACCTGTACCCCAATGTTTATAGCAGCAATGTCCACAATAGCCAAACTATGGAAATGGCCCAAATGTCCGTTGATAGATGAATGGATAAAGAAGATGTGGTACACACACACACACATGCACACACACAATGGAATATTACTCAACCATCAAAAAGAATGAAATCTTGCTATTTGCAATGAGGTGGATGGAACTAGAGGGTATTATGCCAAGTGAAATAAGTCAGTCAGAGAAAGACAAATACCATATGATTTCACTCATATGTGGACTTTAAGAAACAAAACATGAACACAGGGGGAGGGAAGGAAAAATAAAATAAGATGAAAATAGAGAGGGAGGCAAACCATAAGAGACTCTTAATCATAGGAAACAAACTGAGGGTTGCTGGAGGGGAGGTGGGGGGGATGGGGTAACTGGGTGAGCACTTGATGTTAATGAGCACTGGGTGTTACATGCAACTGATGAATCACTAAAGTCTGTCTCTGAAACTAATAATACACTATATGTTAATTAAATTGTATTTAAATAAAAATTTTTTTAAAATATAGAAATTTCAATTAGGTTCAAAATTCAGCTTGGTTGACTTAGGAACATCACTGCTGCTAAATACATAAAAGGAAACTTAAGTGATCAGGTTTTAAGGGAAGCCATATAATGCTTGCTTGCAATCCTATGAAATGGGTTAGCATTGCTATCCCTATTTCACCAATAAGGAACCTGAGGCACAGAGAGGTTAAAGGACATGCCCGGGGTCTCACGCCCAGCAATTAGCAAAGCTGGGATTCAAACCCAGGCAGTCTGGTTCTAGATGTGTGCTGTTAATTACTGATCTATCCAGTGCTATTCCAAGGTGGTTGCCTGAAAGCATACTGCTACCAGCCCATGATCAGTCAAGTACCAAAACTGAGAGTAAGTATTCAGACACTTATATAGCAATCTGACATTGTTATGACATCCAAGTATGTGATCACTGGACTCATCTGGTTGGACATGGTATAGACCAGGCTTGGAGTTGTCAAAGGCACATGAATAACATGTAGCCCTAACTATGCACTGGTACTATGTATACTTAGTCAAACAATATATTGGTCTTAGACAAACAGGAAATTAAACAACAACAACAAAACACCTGGTACTTTAAATAGTTTGAGAAGCCCTGATCTATGCTGGCCTCATTTGAATTCTCAGATTATCCCATCTCAGATGGGAAAGGATACTGGGTATCATTTTTTGCCTGCCTCTGTCAGACAACAAATATAGAAAGATTTCTGGGATTCATTCAAGTTTGCATTTATAAATTTAGTATGTATTTTAACGAAGATGTTATATAAAAGCATTTCAATATGAAATACATGAATAATTTGTGGCCCTTACTGCATGAAAGTATAATGCTTAGTAACTTAAGGTATAAAAGAAAATACCAACATAAATATCCATCTGGAACTTTAAGCTTTCAGTCCTACTGAAAGCCTTTATAAAATGCTAAATACAATGAAAAATATTTATTAATTTATTTTTAAAAAATATTTTTATTTTTATTTTTTTTTAAGATTTTATTTATTTAGAGGGAGTGCACAAGCAGGGGGAATGGCAGGCAGAGGGAGAAGCAGGCTCCCCGCTGAGCAAGGAGCCTGATGTGGGACTCGATCCCAGGTCCCTGGGATCATGACCTGAGCCGAAGGCAGACTGCTTAATTGACCGAGCCACCTAGGCGTCCCAACAATGAAAAATATTTAATTTACACTTTTATTATGTGAGACATCCACCCCCTTACCCTGCAAAATCAGTCTTCCAGAATCTAACTCATCTTACTGGATTTTAAATAATTTGGAAAGGGATTTAAATTAGATCAGAAGTCATAAGGTAGGAAACTTGGGGCAGTAATTTTCCATTTGATTGAGGAAAAGAAAAATATGTCTAAAATAATACCACAAGGGCGCCTGGGTGGCCCAGTTGGTTAAGCGACTGCCTTCGACTCAGGTCATGATCCTGGAGTCCCGGGATCGAGTCCCGCATCGGGCTCCCTGCTCGGCAGGGAGTCTGCTTCTCCCTCTGACCCTCCTCCCTCTCATGCTCTCTGTATCTCATTCTCTCTGTCTCAAATAAATAAATAAAATCTTAAAAAAATAAAATAAAATAAAATAAAATAATACCACAATATTGAATATATCTACCACCATGGATGAAAAAATGATATATTGATATATAATGATTATCAACATCAATGACGCATATCCCTTAAAACACCTTTTTCCTTTTAATGGAACTCTCCCTAAAATGCGGCACAAACTTCTTTGCAAAAGCACACTCTAGACATGAACCAGACAACTTTTGCTAAGGCCTGTAATCTCTGAAACAGAGACCCAGTACAGTGTGACTAACTGAGATTCAGTAAACTGTTTGCTCCCGATTCGGGCCTTAAAATGCTTCTGGACTCCCGGGATCTCCTGTCCAGGTACCTTCCCAGGTGAATTTCTCAGGAGACAGGTGCACTTGCCTCCACCATCCTTTCCTACCTTTTCATTTTTACAATCTGTTTTCCTAGGTAGCTGTAGAGAGGGAAGAACTACAGTGGAGAAACAACGCACACACAGACACACACAATCCCTGAGCTCAGTTTACACACAATTCCAAGTCAATGGAATTTGCCTTTTCTCAAAGCATGCAGTGCTCTCCTGGCTCACAGGCTTTTTTCTGTCTGCTTCTGAGATTCCTTACAGATGGGCTGTGGCTGGAAGCATGATGGCTGGAGAAGTGGGGTATTACCTGATCTTCTATCATTCTGATAAGAATTCTATGAGGCAGAGAAAAGGCATATGCCATTATCTTCATTTTTTTTTTTTTTTTAAATGGAGAAACTGCAGCACAAGAAGAAAAGTTAAGTAACTTGCCCAAGGCACCAAGCAAATTAGTGCCAGAGAATTCAGGTCTTTAAAACCCCTGCTCATCATGGAACACTTCATCTAAAACTAATGATGTAATGTATGGGGATTAACATAAGAATAAAAAAAAACCCCCCAAAACCCTGCTCTTCTCATCAGATAATAATACTGCCTTTCCTCTCCTCCAATCTTTCTCACACATATTTTATTCAAGTGCGATATATATCTAAATTGTACTTTATGTATACGCACTACCAGACACCTCAACCAAATCATCAAATTATAATTTCCTATTATGTTTTCTTTGAAATGTCAGCTTTTGAAATGATACCCATAAATCTTTCAAACAGAAATTAGTAGGAAGAGGAGAAAAAGGAAGATTGGAAGCAAAAAATAACAGTTTCAATGACTTTGCTTGGATAAAGAACCAAAAGATTAAAAAAAAAAAAAATCTCGGGGTGGGGAAGAAGGTTCTTTTCGATGGAGTATTTTGCCTCTTTGCCTCTTTATGCAGTAGGTGGAGCTATGGTACTATTCGTTAGGGTTACAGGAAGGCTATCCATGAAAAAGAATCCAATTCCTTCCTAGGATAGCCATTTTCTTTTGCATTTTCAAATAGTACTTTTCTGTTTTTGAAACGTTTTTCCTCCATGCCCTGAGAACCTTCAGGCTGCACTACCTATATCCCTTTCTTTTCTGGAATGACAGAGGGTTCCCACCTTCACTGTACATCCTTATGATGCCATTTTCAGGAGGATATGAGGAGATACAGTTGCACAAAGCATCCTGCCTTCCTCTGCTCCATCACTCAAAAGGTTACCTCTATAATCTCCCAAAACTATTTTTTAGCTCAGAAACAGGATTCTACTGCAACTGCAACTGAAAATTTGCCAGAACCACCACTGGCATATGTCTTTTAAATGTTCACTTATAATGCGACAGATAAGGATGTAAAGAACCCCTCATAAAAATACGCTACTTGTAGAAATTAAAAAGAGAAGAAAATAAATTTTATTCAAAAATAAGGAATTAAAGTCCAAAACTAAGCTAAATAATATATTTTAAGTAGGATAAAAATTCATTAGAAAGTATATAGGGGGTGCCTGGGTGGCTCAGTCGGTTAAGCGTCTGCCTTCGGCTCAGGTCATGATCCCAGGGTCCTGAGGTTGAGTCCCGCATCGGGCTCCCTGCTCTGCGGGGAGTCTGCTTCTCCCTCTACCTCCCCTCCCACTTGTTCTCTCAATCTCTCTCCCTCAAATAAATAAAATCTTAAAAAAGAAAGGAAGTATATAGGAATCAAAAAAGTCTACCTTTATGGGGCACTGGGTCTAATATTACAGTAATGGTTAATTTTATGTATCAACCTGACTGGGCCACGGGATGCCAAGATATCTGGTTAAACATTATTCTGGATGTGTCTGTGAGGGTGTGTCTGGACGAGACGAACATTTAAATTGGTAGATAGAATAAAGCAGATTGCTTTCCCCAATGTGGGTCGTCTCATGCAATTTGTTGGAGGCCTATGTTGAAGAAAAGGCAGAGGGAAGAATTCATTCTCTCTGTGTGACTGACTTTGAGCTGGACACTCCTTTTCTTCTGCCTTTGGACTTGGACTTGAACTCAGACCAGAACTGGAGCTTACTCCATGTCCTGGTTCTCAGGTCTTTGGACTCAGACTGGAACTATACCATGGGCTCTCTGGATCTCCAGCTTGACAACTGGATATCATGGAACTTCTCAGCCTCCATAACTGTATGAACCAATTCCTTATAATAAATCTTTTCATATACATAACATATATATAATGTGTAATATATTAAATATAAATATAAATATACACATTTTGATTCTCTGGAGAACCTAGACGAATACAATTATAACTTTCATGTTAAGTTGCTTTGGTTTTGGTATAGATGAGGCAAAAAAAATGTTGACATAAAATATTAATTTCTTTCTAGGTAACGCCACCATACTTGTTTTTTTTTTTTTTTTTTTTTTTTTTTTGGTAAACAGGCATTAGTTTCTAAACTTATTTATATAAACAAAACTCCCTTATAAAAACTGTGCTTTGTCTTTTTACACTTGAGTCTGTAAATAAATGCTAACAGTGCTGACGAAAGAAAATGAGGGAGTCTCCTTTATGTCTTCCTGCTATCTGAAAAAGTCCATTCTAGACTTCCCACGATGACCCACAAGGCTACCTTTATCCTCTCCCTACTAGAAAAATGTTCACAACTTTTACCGAAAAAATGGCTGTGCATCCTATTTGTGACTTTGAAGATACAGAAAGACTATGAATAAGTATAAGGGAACTTCAAATCTACAAAATTCACTATATTTGTTTACCTTAATAAGACCTCTTAAATTGTTTTTTCAGGCTAGAGTAAATAATTAAACAAAGTTATACTGACTGCCTAGCACGTTGTACGTCAGGGGCAAGAGGCGTGGTCTGTGGACCCTTCAGGACTACGCACAAAGAAGACAAAGAGCCAGAATGCAAGTCAGCTTTCTCACCAAGCACGCACTTTTACCCTAACAAGAGTTTTTCAAAGAAGGAAGAAGAGTGTTGATTTACATCATGGCATCAGTTCCTCATCTCACTGTGGATGGTCACTTTGCGTATCATTGTTCTAGGCAATTCTATGTACTTGCATATGTGTTATTTTGTTACTTAAAATAGCTAAGATTTCTTGAATTCTTATCATGTGCCCAACACTTGCACTCACAGTTAATCCTCACAATAACCTCGTAAAATAAGTACTATTATTATTCCCGTCCTACGGATGCAAAAATTGATGCCTCAAGTTTCCAGATAGTAAGTAAGACATAAACAAGGCGGTCTGGGCTCTAGAGCACACTCCTACCACCTCACTGGACTGTCTCTCCTCAAATGTGAACCCTAATGCAGTTATGCAGACACTAACTGACCCACCTTAGAGCCAAGACACGATGCTCCTACACTGTGTGGTGCCCCAAGAGCGGCTGGACCCAGTTCATCTCTCCATGTTCTCCCGGGCAGCCTCTGATGATGCCTGTGAGCTTGCAGGCATTATGGGGAAAAGCGGGAGGCTCATTAACATGGTCTCTATGTTCGTGAAGCTCATATCCTCGTGGAGGAAATACTTCCAATAAGTGAACCAAATATCAGGGGGAAGGGCTTCCCTGCCCCGGGCTCAGAAGAGTGAACGTGAGGACCAACGAGTTCTTTTAAGGAAACGCTCCAAACTCTAAGTCTTTTTAATTTTTTTTTTTAAGATTTTATTTATTTATTTGACAGAGAGAGAGACAGCAAGAGAGGGAACACAAGCAGGGGGAGTGGGAGAGGGAGAAGCAGGCTTCCCACCGAGCAGGGAGCCCGATACGGGGCTCGATCCCAGGACCCTGGGACCATGACCTGAGCGGAAGGCAGACGCTTAACCAACTGAGCCACAAAGGCGCCCCATCCAAACTCTAAGTCTTGAAAGTGGACGGACAGGTCTAACCTCACAGAATTGTAAATGCCCGTGTGATTTATTTGATATTTTGCCCACCCACGAGATACCGGAAGAGGGACAAATAGGTAACTTTCTGAATAAAAATGTCTAGGTGGACTCCCTGTGGGGTGTGGCTTCAGCCTTGGGGAAAAGGCTTGGGAGACCCGGCAAGGAATTAGACAAGTACAATCCCACAGAAAGCAAGGTCAGGGTGGTATATAAATTCAGCTCTCCAAATATGTGATTGAGAGAATCCAGGTACCAACCACACCCAGTCTTTCATGGAATCAACCTTGATATTGTTTGAATAAAGGAACCAATGACACGAACTCAAATCTGAAGGTCATTAGAATCAGTCTGAAAACTTTGGCAGCTGTGTCTTTGCATGGGCAAGGCCTTCAAGGTCAGAGCAGGGTACGGGGTGGTGGAGACTGCAGTAACAGCAGTGAAACAGGCTCATAAAATTAGGAAGACTCTTCCCAATACATGTTTACCGGAATAGTAGAAGGTTAGGAGCAAAGAAAGTCTGGCAGGCCTGGTTTAAATGCCCACTCTGTCCCTTGCAAACAGTGTGACTGTAAACAATGTACCTATCCTCTGTCAACTTAGGTTTATTCATTTGCAAAATGGGAAGATTAATATCAATTTTGAGAAGTAAATGATAAGATACGTGTAAGATGCTTAGCATAGAAATCTGGCGTAAGACTCAAGGATAAAAATAACAACTGACATTTACTAGGTCCTTATTGTTTGCCAGGCACCCTTCTAAGCTCCCACACCTATGAACATATTTAGGCCCTGCAATAAGTCTATGAAGCAGCATGGTGGACTGCATTATTATGGACAAATATCCCCTACTCCCTTCCCTGTGGGAGAATACATCCCCCTACCTCAACGACTCTAAGGTCAGCTAGGGGGTAGCCTCTGCCAATGGAACTGGGCAAATGTGACCCACCCTGCAGGAGTCTAAGAGGCACCCAGAGGCTCCATCATAATACTGACCCTGATGATGGCATGTCAACCCGCATCCTGGGATGAAAAAACCGGCAGAGTAGAGCTGCAGGATACTCGTAGCCTCCATGTGCCCTGAGCAAGAGATCAGTGTCTCTTGTCACAGCCACACAGAGTTGGGGATCATTTAGTACTTTTAATATCCTCATTTGCAGCAGAGAAAATTGAGGCACAAAGTGGTTAATTCATACAAAATCACACAGCGGGTGGTCAGTCCAGTTCTAAGCCACTGCTCACTGCCTCTGAGCTTGTTACACCATCACCATCACTGATGAGGACTTGGACACCAGGGGAGGTTTATTAGCAGCCAGAGAGAGACTTAATGATGGCCAGAGGCAGAGAAGAAAGCAGAACAGGAGTATGTCTGATGGAGAGAAGCAAGATCTGTATGTATGGCAAGGCGGATGCGAGTGTGAAGACAGATTATGGCAGAGGTGAACAAGGTCAGTAGAATCTAGGCTTTATGTGGTGGTACATTAGAATCCCCTGTAGTTTCGGGGACCAGAGAAAATGCTGTAAGACTAATAGGCAGCTGAATAGTCTTAAAAAACATGAACGAGAGATTGAGTAAGGAGGCTACACTCCAGGCTTGAGACGGAGACCTAGGTTAGGGTGGGAGCATCAGCAGTATCAACAGAGGGGACAAGACAGGAGATGATTAGTGACTATTTGGATTGTACGAGTCCCATATCCACTCACACTTCTTAGAAAGAGGGAGGGAAAGACAAACAGATTGTAAAGTACCAAGCCTGGGGGAACTGCAATAATGCATATTTATATGGACCCTTGGCCCTCTGATTTTTCTCACTGGATTGTTCCCAGGAAAGGACTGCACTGTGGCCAGTCACCAGAGCTAACTCAGAAAAGGTTTTCAGTGGTCTTATCAAGGCTCTAGGTTTTGATGGTACTTGTTATTTGAAACACCAGAATATCCAGTTTCAACTCTGTAATTTAACAGAGAACTACCACAGCTGAATTTTCCTTCTTTGCCCTTTTGTACCATATGCTACTTATTGCTTCACTGTTCTCCATTTGCATGAGTTCCCTGTGATGACCAGGATGGGGTGTAGATAAAGCTTAAGGTAGAGGTACAGGGTGAAGAAGAAATGTTTCAGCTTCAAAATGCCAGTCAAGATTTTTAGCAGTCTAATTAGGCTGGGGTCAGAGAAAGAGATGCTTGTGTTAATTTTTTCAGGAGAAGAAACAATGACCTGATAAGATCTGGAAATAAACCATTACCAAGGTGGACAGGGAGGGGCTGTGGTGCCTGCTAGGAGATTTGGGAACGCTGATGGAGGAAACTGGAAACATATTCAGGATCAGGGCCTGTCAGTTTATGAGACAGCAGGACTCAGGAAGAGTCCAGGAGGGATGTGAGAGATGGTGGGGGGAGTCAGACTGACAGAAATAGAGACAGAACGGGAGGCAAACTGGAGGGTGGGCAGAATGTGAAGAACCATATTAGGGGTTCTGTTTCCAGAGAGCAGAGCAGAGTACTATGTCCCTCCAAAAACGAAGGTCCATTTGGGGAGCTCCTGGAACAGAGTTCAAGGGGCACCAGCTGGGATGGGGCTTAGGTGAATAATTTATGGAGAAATACCACCACTTTGAAATAGAACTTAGGGCATTGACTAGAAACTTAGCCATAAAAGGATATCACCCATGGAGACAGGTAAACTGGGTGATGTGAACGTGATGGGGAACAGAGGAATCTGGATTTAAATTAGAGGATGAAAAGGAAGAATTCCCCTATTAATCCCAAGAGGCTTAAAAAATTAAATGTTACTAAAACTAGGGTGCATATTGGAATCAAAGAAATAAGAGTGAGAAAGAGTCAATTCAAAGGGCTGAAGCCTGCTGAATGGAAACAGAAGGAAAGAGAGGACCCAGAAAGTCTAAATCAGTGTTAAAATAATTAACACAGCCCAGTAAGTTATAATTTACATACTTCATCTCGACACTTATTGCATGAAGACTCTGATATCACAGTGAAGGCAGGGCCCTGTACACGGCCTCTATAGGACAATGTGGATCGACAAGAAAAGAAAGGGGGTAGTAACCCTGACGACTGGCGGTTTGGCCTTTGAAGAAGACAGTCTTCCTCTAATCTCTCAAAAGCAGAGAACCAGCCAGGCAGCACTTCCGATGAGGGGTGGCCTCTGGGAGGAAAGGGAAGCTCCTGATGTTACTCTCTGGTCTCCTAGGAGTCAGGGGCTCCCCTGGCCCTCTGCCGAGTAGTGTGGCTTGAGGAGAAGGACACAAAGGTGACTTGTGGTAAAGACAGGATTCCAAAACTGAGAACATTCTAAACAGAAAAGGTTAACTACTAAACAAGGCTAGGACTTCTGGCATTTTCAAATACTTGTAGTGTACTGAAATGCCACGTGCTCGGCCACCGTCTTAACCATTGCCTAGGAGACAGAACAATGCCATTAAAAGCATATGGACCATCAGAGCTTGACATAACTGATTGGGATCCCACTTTTTAACCTGCTGAGAAGTCTTGGGAAAGATACTCTTAGAATCTCGGTTTCCTCATCTACAAAAGGGAACTCAAATACCTCTTACTCCAGAGTGGTTGACAAGATGCTGACAGGAACATCTGTCACACACATGTGCTGAATAAACATGAACTACCTAACGGCTACCTGGTCCCAACTCAGGGGGTCACATCTCCAATTTCTGAACAAAGGGGAGAAATGGGAAAAATGAATGTTTCTTAACAATGGACTTTATATCCAGCATAACTAAAATGGTGTTATGTGAGAAGAGCTGGTAGAAGTATTTTTAAATGGGAAGTCATTCACTCACTCATTCATTACATTTTATTGAGTGACTATGATGTGCTAGGCACTACATAATACTAATTAAAGTCTCACTCAAAATTCAAATTCTAAAAAAAATCTACCTAGTAATTTATGCTTTAAGAACTATCACTGATAATGCTACAATTTTGATTATAAGAAATAATGAAGTGCATCCTGGACACCTTGAGGGGGAAAAAAACCAACAACAATGCAAGTTACTGACAAATTAACATAGAGAGCACTTCTGAATTTTACATTCTATTATTCCTACTCTTAGTCACAAATCTGATCAACTTGGTGTGGTCTCCAGGTGTAGTGAGGGATGGCAAATCAATGTTCTTGGGCTTATCAACTGGGATTGGTTTTATTTTTCTTCATCTTTCTCCCTTACTCAAGGGGCTGATACTGAAAGTTTATATGAAAAGGAGAGTACTTGTGACCTTCTTTTAACAAGAACTAACATTTGTACAGCTTGAAAAGCACTTTCTTTTTATCATCAAACTTAATCCTCACATTAAGTAGGCACTTTCTCCTCTTACATATAAAAAAACTGGGGCTCCTAAAAAAATGAAATCACTTGCCCAAGGTCTTGGTTTAATAACAAAGTTGTAAGACATCCAGGATTTCTGATGGAAAAATCCTATGTTCTTTTCCTGTGGTTATATGATGAATCAAAAGATGTATTCTGTAGTATTTTAAGAGCTACCAGAATTTGGAGGGGGTGGGAAATGTACTGATTAGCCATACTAAAAATGCAGCACAGAAGGGAGGGGAAAAAATGGAAAGGTTTTAAGAATTATGAAATGCTGTATATAAGATTCTCAGTCATCTGAAACAAGATACTGATTTTATGCATTCTAACAACCTAGTTTCTTATTTCTCCTTTTTTTTTTCCCCCCAAGACAACAGATAGAACAGGTGTATGCAGGGCAAGCAGGTGTCATAGTTCTAACAGAAGTTCTGAATAGGAGAGAAAGAAATGAAGATTTGCTACACAGATCTTTTAGCCAGAAACTTGTTGGTGTTTACATGAAACTTACAGGTGTTATGTAACCTCATCTATTCAAGAGATTCAGACACAGAGTTAATATTTGGAGAGCTGGACCCATTTCACAATAGGCAAGCTACAGGCTACTTTCATAGTTGGGACTATATTTATAGTACTACTCTATACCTTTTTAAACCAACAGTCACATATATGCGAAAGCAACCCATACATATCCCCATAAAAGATCCAAGTTAAGAATATCAGAGACACAGTGTTGGCGATGGCAGTATGTCTAGACACGGATGAAATCTCATGTTAGTGGGGCAAGCCTGAAAACATCTGTTTCTATTTTCCAGACATGATATGAAAATGGAGCAGTCAATGTATCTAAGTGACAGACTATGCCTGATGATGGTAAAAATGGGTCAATCCTAATTTCGCCTCTGTAGAGCATTCCAGGAGAGGTGTGAAACTAACACGCAGGAAGAAAGCAGAGGAGCCTGTAATTAAAAGAACAATAGGATGAAGATTTTCTAACTTCCCTTGCATTGCCCCCAATTACTAAGGGCTTTCAAAATTGGTTTTTGCTTAAACTAAATACAAGGGAAGTTCTCTTAATAGACCCACGGGATTAACTGACACTCTTTGTGAAAATACTGTTGGAAAAGGCCGACTCACATGTGTAATCCTTTGACCCCTTGTCAGCTGTCTAAGAATGGGCCTTGGGCCTGGAACACTTCCTTATCAAGAAATAAAGGAAGTTCTCAGTCTGTGCTGGACTTGTCACCTTGTACGGGAATACCTTTCCCTGTTTCAGACTCAGTGTGTGCTCGTCTTTGTTTTGCTTGACCATCAGTGTCATATGGCACCTGGCCAGCTCCCCTACTAACTCTATCTGTCCCCTTCAGCAGAACGATGGGGTCCTTATACTGCAGCACAAGAGGGGTGTGTACAGGCCAACTGCCCCCTATCGCCTCAAGCACAGCTACCCAGACAAGCCCAGCCAACATCAGCCAACTCCAACCCACCCCTTAGATGCATGAGAAATCATACATAATAATACTTCTAAGCCACTGAATCTTGGAGTGGTTTGTTATGCAAAAAAAGTTAACTGATGTGAAGTCCTCTTATACATCTCTGTGTTTTGTGGTCAATACCACTCTATTGAGAGACTATAACATGCTCAAAGTATATCATATATGAATTTTGCTCTCACAGAATCCTCAAATTTTGCTCTTATGTAATTTTTATATAAACTTCATGTTTGTATTCAGTCATTTTATATCATTTTACCCAGTTTAGATAAACTCAACTGATATGAAATACTGATATCATCATGTTTAATATGCCACCACTCTATTTTCTAGGCAGGCGATAAGTACTGCAGAACTATCATTAGCTCTTATTGTCATCAAAGTTTCAATATATTAATGTAACTGCACATTTTCATCATCTGATTCTTCATCTTCCTGTGGTCAATAACAACTATATTATTTGTGAACTCATCAAATTTAAGTGATTATTCTCATTTCTATATTTGATGAAGCCTAAAAGACAATATGAACTAGTAAACTGTTATTTGCAAAATATCCTAGACACACTGAAATAGGTAAAAAAAAAAATGTGAGTTTCAGTGAAAAGAACCTTTTGTTTCCTTAAGAAAGCTGAAGCTATTTCCTTCTACATGTAATGAATGCAATAAGGATGTACCTTTTGATAATTTGAGGATGTAGAGGAAGGGAAATGATATATAGGATACAGTGTTACTCATCAATGGAAAGTATTTAATATATTTGTAGTATATATACACACATAAGCATGGATGAATGGAAGGATGGAAGGGGAGAGAAGGAGGTCAGGATGTAGAAAGAGGCTAAAGACTGTTATTCTCACCCCAACAACCAAAACAAGCCCGATAAACTATGAAGTCATAGTTTTTAGAAACCCATCAGAGAGCTAGGGATGCAAAGAGACCTACCTGAACTAAATTCCAGAAGTGCATGAGCCCTTCATAGGAAAGGAGAAGCCAATGGCCAGTGGCTGTTCTTATTTGGAGCATGTCAGAAGGAAGACAAAGAATCGGCTATAGATGGAGATGAGCAATCAGCCTAGCTTGTCATAGCTGCATGTAGGCTGAGTGATGGATCAGAATGCTGATAGGTCCCCCTGCAAAGCAAGTCTCTGCCTGTCTGACAACCTTTTCCCATGGGTCTCCACCAAGGGCTGGGGGTAGTTTACTGAATCTACAAGGTGGAACTAGAAAGTGAAGGGAAATTCATCTAAGGTGCTCTGGGATTTCAGCTTCTGGAGGCTAGGGGTGACCAGGACAGCTGAGAGAGAACTCTGCAAGGAATTCTTGGCCTTCACAGAGTGTAAGGCAGCCTTCCTCAGTAGTCTTGGGTCAGGCAGCAGGGGAAAAATAGATCTCCCAAGGCACAGAAAGCCAGGGGCAGGACTGAAAACAAAGAGAACTCCCTAGGGGCCCAAAGACTTGGCATCTAGACTATAAAGGAGAGAGAGATCTCTTACAGTTTGGAAAGCCATGTGTCTATGAATCTGCTAAATCTTGCCAGTGGTCAGAGCTCAAGCCCTGTTGAAGGGAAAGATCTGAGCTTGCCCTCAAAGGATTCGTAACAAACTGACTCACAGGGAAGCTTCAAGCTTCAGAGCCCTGCCCCAGCCCAACCATGAACTGACTCTGTCCCGGCTTCCTCCACTAGTCTAAAAGAAGCGGTATGTTCTTTGTGGAGGTGAATGTTATTTACTTAAGGCTTTACTGTTCTTTACATGCAATGTGTGGTATGTAATCAAAAAATTAAAGACATAAGAAAGTCAGTCATGGTTCAAAAAAAGCAGAAGCAGGGATGACTCAGATGGATGATTATTTGTTATATAATTGATGAATATTCTATTGCTGGCAGCATTTCCTTCACAGGGATACATTAATAAACACGTAAATAATTTTAGCACTCAAGGAGAGGGGCAGAAAATTTTTTTTAATTTTCTTGTTCTAAAAACATAAAAAATTCTTAGTATTTACTCCATTCCAGATCCTGACTTAGATACTGAAGCTGCAAAACAAAGTATAGCTAGCTCATCTTTTCATGGAACTTTAGTCTCCTGGGAAAGACAGACTGATAAGTAAATATAAACCAATCTAATAAGTGCTATAATAGAAGCATAAAAAGAATGTTACAGAAAGCATGGAAGATGAAGTTAGATGAGTCAGGGAAAGCTTCAAAGAGAAAGACATCTGAACTCAAGTTCTTTGGAATGAGTGGGATGTGTTCACAGATGGAGAAAAGAGATGGGATAAGGGAGGACATGAAAGAAAGGAAGTATGGTATAGTTTCAGGATCCTACCAGAAGTCCAGTGGTTTTAAACAGCACAGGGCTGAGGGAATATGTTGGGAGAAAGGGAGGGAGGCAGGAAGGAGATGTGATTGGGTAAGACAGCTGGAGCCAGAATGAGAAAGCCTTTAATACCACATCAAAGACTACAGAAAGCTTTTAAGCAGGGAAATAATGAAATCAGATTTACAATTGTGACAAATATTTCTAGGACCTAGAAATAACACTACATTATTATTGTTTATAAATTAGCCTCTACCTGACTATGAGCACTTGAAGGGTGAGAAAAGATGACAGGAATTGATCAAAGACAAAGGAAGTAAGATTTGAGAGATGACATTAAGAAAACCCTGAGCTTTATCCTGAAATTGTGGTCTTTATGACTAAAATTATTACACAATACCATTTTTACATTTATCAACCATGCAGTTTATTAATACAGCAATCTTGGCTCAACTTATTTTCACATATGGACATACGTCAAAGTTGACTGTTGTAATTCCAAAGTAGATGATGTTTTAAAAAACACAATGCATCATTTCACGAAGACTTAGATAACTCAGAAAGAGAAGTTTATCAGTTAGGGATGTGTTAGACTCTAAGTATTGCTGAAAAATAGTGGTTTAAACAAAAATGAGGCTTATTTACTCACTCAGGTCTAAGGACTGGCAGTTGGGGACAGGTTAGTGGCTCAGTAATGCCATCAGGGACCCAGCTTTTTTCTCCATTTTCCCCCGTGCCATCCTCATATACAGCTTTTGCAGTCATACTCTCAAGAAGGCTGCTGTGCTTCCACGCCTTGTATTCACATTTGGAGCAGAAAACAAGGCAAGAGCAAAGTGCCAAAGGACATAGGCTAAAGGAACAAGTTAGCTGAGTGTGTCCATTTTAAAAAGATTTCCTGGGAGTACTGCCAAGTGAATTCCACTCGCATTTCATTGGCCAGCACTAGGTCACATGACTGTCTCTAGCCATAGGGGGGTACAGGAAGGTGCGTCTGTTTAGCTGGGTTCACTGCCATCCTGACCAAAATTCTGCTAAAGGAAGGAGAGAACCAAGGATCTGGGAGGGTGATGAGCAGTGTTCGCCACAAGAAGTAACATAAAATCTTGCCCAGCTTTTCTATTAGGTTGCAACCCAACTGCTAAGAGACACATGCTGAACACCCTGCATGCCTATGAGGGAGAGAGATACTTTTCTCATTTGTAGGCAGTTCATGTACGCTATTAATGTGGGCTATTTGAAAGGATGTTCCCAGAATAGTATAATTTGAAGGATGAACTTAAAACACAGATAGCAATTTGGAAGTTTACCTAAATTCATCACATACAAAAGGCTCCTAGAAGTCACTACAAATGGTTGGCAATTTTATCTACTCTGTATATCAATACTAGTGAAAGTATGCCCACTTGTTACAAGTCCAAGTAGCAGAAGCACAAACACCTGCACATGTTCAATATTCTAGATGCTTACCAGGAATGGTGGGACAAGACAGCTGCTACTTTCCTTCCTGCCCAAATATTTTCCAAATATTAAGCTATTTTTGTTATTGCAAAGAGGTAACAAAATTCACAGAACTATGCTTTTAACAATTGGCTACTATATTTATGACAGATGGCTACATTTACAATTATTAACAGTCTTGCTACTGTTTGAATAGAAAAACCAAAAAAGCTACATAAATTACATGCTCAGTTGCCTTATTTCTAATTTAACTTTAGGGAACAGGAATTAATTTGATCTATTTTAAATATTTGCCAACAGGATGAATTCAATGACGTATGAAAGGATAATACTGAATTCACTGTCTTCTCCTTCTTGCCACTAAACAATATATCAGCTTGCTTTTCTACTGAAATTGCATAAAATAGATAGGGCAGCTAATTTAAACAGTTGTTTGCACATTCAATATTTATAACCCGAAACTTGCATGACTGACTGGAAGCAGTGAGTTAGAAGGTTTAGCTCAGCTGCTGCCTGGAGTGATGGATGGCCTCGAAGAATTTCTTGTTCACTGACCAGATCAATCACATAACAGAATAAAAAAATAAGATCAGCCTTAAACTAGATTCCCAACATTTCCATCTGTATGCAAAACTGTTGCAGGAAGAAATGTATCATAAAACATAATGTGAAGTTACTTAAAAATAATAAAAACCCACCAGAGATGCTGTAGAATACAAATAAAAAAGATAGGGTGACAGAATGATATTCTATGTTTTAACTGAATATTAACCGAGACTTTATTATATCTATAACCCAAAAGTGCTGTCAATTTATAGTGATATTTTGATCGAGCTAGACTCATAAGTAAAAGGGTTTACAAATCATTGAAAAGGCTGCAATTTGGGGAGCAGTATTTGCTCCCAAATAAAACTAAATTTTATTTAGTTGAACTAAAAGGTGGTGGTGTGGCAATTATTATATACTGCTGTTTTTAATTATTCCAATGACCATTCTAAAAAATGAGTATCTGTTAAATAATGAGTGAACAAACATCTGACATTTCAAATTACAGTAATCCATTCATTAATGGTTAACTCCAAAACACCAAACATCTGCATTAATGGGGGAAGGCAGTAGGACTGCACGTAGGTTGAGGCTAGTGAGGCCCTCCTTGTGTGTTTGTGGGTTTGACTTGTTTGTGCGAGTCTGTTGTGAGCATGTCTTTCTAGCTCCTCATTCGGTGATGTCAGGTTAGTAGCTTGAAAGCAGCCATAGTGGGAACGTTAACATGACAGAAATTAGCAAATGTTAAACATCCGGGCTCCTCCCTACCCCCACCTCCTCCTGTAACCTGTGTGGTTGCAGAGTTCACTGGTAAACATGTACCAGAGCATGGCAGTGTGAGCTGTTCCTAGGGTCAGGGTTGGGAGTGGGCTGGGAGGCTGAGGGGACCCAGAGCTGAAGAGCATAGGTTGAGGTCTTGCTGAACAGGTGCAGGAGTGGACAGGCTCAGACCCTGGATAATCCCGAAGGTGCCCTGGGGGTCTAAGGATGTCTGTAGGTAGCAACCCGGACAAGAGCAATGGCATCTGCCACTTTCTGTGGCCCTCAGGCATTCAGCTTCTCTTCTTGAGCAAGTTTACCCCTCTTAGAAGTAGAAGTGAGAGGAGGAAGAACAAGTAGAGAATTACAAGAAATGAGGAGAAGGAAGGAGGAAAAAGAAAGTAAGAGACAACGAAAAAGAAAAAAGAAGTAGAGGGCACAGGGCAAGAATAAAAAAAAAAAGGTGGACCCTAAGAGAAGAAAACGAAGAGAAAGAGGAGGAAGGATGAAGAAGGAGAGAAGAGAATGAAGAAACAAGATGGAGGGAAAGAGAGAAAAGAAGCAAGAGGAGGAGAAGGGAGGGAGTCGTAGGAAGAGCAGGGAGGTGGAGAAGGAATAGGGACTTTCAGGCTTCTGCACACGGGCAGCAGAATGTCCAGAAATACTAGATGCACGGTGGGCCCTTGGGTCCAAACTGAAGAGACAGAGGCTCTAGAGCTGAAGACAGCAACCTTTCTACCACTCAGGTGTCTTTTCCTCTTTAGAGGCTGGAGTTTACGGCTCTGCAGCTCTCAGGTAACGTGTGACAGAAATACATAAAACTGTCGTAAGCCACCTTAGCAAACCTGGCAAATACAGTATGAAACGAGCCTAACATTCTGTAGATGCTCAAGAAACCTAACCATTCTAATCAGTGCTCTTATTTAGCTAAAGCAGTACTAAAAACTATTGCTTCGTCTTTGAGTGACTGCACAAAGCAGAGCCTACCCTGATTAACTAAAGTAGTTTACACGGCACCATTGACATAACCTCAGGATTCCAGGTAAGTGAAGGACATGACATAGGACAGGAGTGGCACCAAAGTAGCTCTCACTGTAACAAAAAATTCTGGCTACCACCTACCCCTAAATACCACCCACTGGAGGGGCTCAGGAATATCCGCAGAGGTCACTCACTGGTAGGTGGCTGAGAAAGAAAGAGGTTCTAAGATGACTGAAAAATGCCCAGACTCAAAGGAGAGTGCAGTGGGTCTATCAGCCCATTTGCCTGACCTGCCCACACCCTCTTCTCAGGGAATCTGCTCCAGCTTAGAGCCTCCGAAGCCAAAACTGAAGATGAAGCAGCTGGCTGAAAGCCAATGATTGGCCTGGTTATAATCCTGATTATTCTTCAGATCTTTGCACTGGAAGATACACCGACTGAACATGGTCAGACAGTGACGGGTATGGGAGTTGTGGGGGCATTGAGGGAGGTACTGGGAGCCGTATTTGCCCACGCGCATAATGACAAGCAATCAGAGAAAGCTGGTCTACAGGATGAAACAGAACAGAGTGGGCTTACAGGACAAGAGATGAGAGAGGAGCTGCCAGAGAGAGAAATCAGTGACAACTTTTGCCTCCAAAGAGACCTATATCCACTTGTACAGTGGGTTCCATAAGATCTCTCCACATTCTTCTAATACTTCTCCTTTTACTTGACATAATTTAAATAGAGTAATGTCCCTAACAACCAAATGATCCTTAAAAGTAGTTATTTTTTTTTTTTTAACCCTGCTTATCCTGAACACAGAACACAGAATTAAACTGATTTCTGGTGGTTTTTAGAGGACAGGGGTTGGGGAGGAATAGAAACCTGGATTACAGTAACAGAATTAACTTTCTACAGTGGAAGAGTCCAAAGTACTTGCAGAAATAACTTTGCTTTCAGAGTGTCAGAAACCATGATTATAAAATCATACTACATCTTTACCTTTTTCCAACGCAAGCACTAAAAGGCAGCAAAGATGCTAGAGTCAGGAGTTCTGGATTTGGTGTTGGCTTTCCTTTAAGAAAATTAGTGTCTTGAAAATTGTCACATCCCCTTTCTGAGTCTCAAGGTTTTTTTCTATAAAAAATAGGGGTTGGGTAAGATTTGTAGATTCCCTACAATAATAGAGAATTGAACTTCTAAAACGTTTTTAAAAGTTTATGCTAACACATCAATTTCTAAAATACAGTGAATTTGTACATTTTATTGTAAATCACTATGTTTATGGTAGAGCAATAATCACATATGGCAAAGAGAATAATTTATTATTAAATAATTTATTTTCCAAGTTATAAATCAGTGGCACTTAAGCCTTAGAAGAAAGGGGATGGTAATACCTAGGTATAGGAAGCAGAACAGCTGTTTCTATTTACTGCTAACAGATGTAACCTACCTCCAACTATACTGAGGATTTCGTATCACTGTCATTGTTTCAGTTTATTATAATAGCTTTTTATATATGAAATATATAAAACGTAAGATCACTAATGTGTTCTAATAAGAAAGGGCAGACTACTTGGTTTTAATTAAAGTTCTCTGGGAGTTCTGTTAGGGGCTTATAATCGGAGTTTTCATCAAAGAGCCAAGTGTGGTGCTCCTTAGCTTTAATCCAGCCGTGGGAACAGGTATTTGCATAGACTCCTACCCACAGAGCCATTTTGAGAAAACTCAAGAGAATGTATTTCTCCTTACCTAAGTTCTTCTGTCCTTCCTCATTCTTTGAAATAGTTACTATCCTGCCAGTAGAGGTGTAGCTAAGGGAAATGCAGTTTATATTGAGCAGGGCAAATAAAAAAAATTAAGGCTCGATCAGTAGTTTTCCAGGAACTAAGTGTTGAGAAGAGAGAAGCTGGATACTGTTCACCTGCTTCTTACTCTAATTTTCATTTCTTTTCCTACCTTTTCCTTATCCAGGAACCACCCTGACAGTATATCAATACATTTCAGTATATAATATGATATAACAAGCGTTACTGAAGACCCGCCATGCACACAGAATTCTTCTAAGTGCTGTGGTGATCACAGTGATGAATAAGTTGTCCTTACCCCTCAAAGGAATCATATACACCAGTACGGGAACACTCTGAATGGAGAGACCAACTGCAACCAGAAGAGTAGGAGAGGGTGCATGGAGGATACATATTTGGGTTTGACCTTAAAGAATGATTAGGGTTTCAAAAGGTAAAGAGACAGGATCAGGTTGGGTGACAGCAAATGTTAAGAGCATGTGGGGTGTTCAGCAACCAGAGTGTCTATGGCAAAGGGAAGGAGTGGAAGGAGTCATGGAGGGAGAGGTGTCTAAGGTCAGATCCAGAAAGGCCAAGGGTGTCCAGTGACCACCAACTCTGTAGGGCTTGGGCGGTGGCAAATCTGATGGCTTCATGGATCTAGGATGTCTAAGATCGAAAGTGAAAACTTAAAAGTTCAAATATTGATCATTTAAAAATAACAGCAAATGTTAAGAGTTCCCAGCAACAGAAGACTTAAATGTAGTTGAAATTTGCAACGTCAGCTTTATTTGGCTATGTACTACTACTCAGTTTTAAAGAGAAGGTCGAACCATCTCAGTGGACTTCAACCTTTTGAGGGAGAAACAGCATCCTCTGTTCATATAAAACATATAAACACTGGCATCCCAAAATATACGTAAAACTGAAAAAAAGGGAGAACAGACTGTTCTGTTTGAAGTAATAGAAGAGACTGACAACTGTATAAAAATCAGCGCATTAGACAATTTTAAATGTTCTTTCCAGTTACCTCCCAAACTTTATTTCAATGAATGGAAATTCTAAATAGAAGTATCACCATCTTACCAATTTTAAAGCACCCATATTTTCCTTCACTTCTTCTCCCCAAAGAAGTACACCACACCACAAACTGAGACCAGCTTAAAGGAGTTTAACAATGCAAGGAATCAGAAATTGCCGAGAGAAGGAAATGAATGTTTACTACATGTGTTCTACGTGCCAGGTACTATTTTAGATCTCTGTGAACAATTCAAAGTCCAATGAAGTCTGCGGCTGCCTACTGGCAATAGCTGGGCAATGTCTTTTCACATGGGACTTAGAAGTTCAAAGTTCAATGATAGCTCCACTGAGACCCAAATGCATTAGCCCCTGAAGATCTCATGGTCTAGTTAGGGTACAGAGTTGGTTGTAGCGATACATAAATAATAGGGCCATTACGTGATAAATGCCAAACAGACTTCTGTGTAAGTGCTGTTGTAAGATACGTTTGTGATTTACTACATATATTTCATTCCACTGAATTTATTTCTGTGAGTCCAAATAAAGACTCTAAAGTACTTGTATATCCAAGTAAGAAACTCTACAATTTAAGGGAAAAAAAATTACAAAAATCAGGAATGCTAGAGATACCAGCCTTCCCCACTGGGGGCTGTTCCTTGTAATTATTACTGGATGACTTAATCAAAGCCAAATGACTTCATAAAGTTTCATGACATATTTTAATTGCTAACAAGGAATTCTTCCATATTAAAACGTTCTAGAATGCTCCATTAATAAACATTCCTAAATTATTATAAAGTTTATAATGGGGACTATATAAGTCCCATAACATACATATTGCATTGTACTTTGTAGATGTTTAAAATTATTTTATTCTGGGGCGCCTGGGTGGCTCAGATGGTTAAGCATCTGCCTTCGGCTCAGGTCATGATCCCAAGGTCCTGGGATCGAGTCCCACATCGGGCTCCCGGCTCGGCGGGGAGCCTGCTTCTCCCTCTGACCCTCGCCCCTCTCATGCTGTTTCTCTCTTGCTCGCTCTCTAAAAATAAATAAAAAATAAAAAATCTTTAAAAAAAATTATTTTATTCTGAATAACTGAAATAACTAAGTGCCAGAATAAAAATAAAAGACAGTAAGAGGGGGGCGCCTGGGTGGCTCAGTTGGTTAAGGGTCCAACTCTTGATTTTGGCTTGGGTCATGATCTCAGGGTTGTGAGATGGAGCCATGCGTCAGGCTCCATGCTCAGTGCAGAGTCTGCTTGAGATTCTCTCCCTTTTCCTCTCCCTCTGCCCTTCCCCCTGCTTGTGCTCGCTCTCTCTCAGATAAATAAATAAATCTTTAAAAAAAAAAATACAGTGCGAAGAAAAGAGAACCAAACCAGATCAAACACTTCTCCTGACAATAAAAAGTGAGCTATATATCAATGACATTGAAGAAGCCAACTCTGCCATATCAAAGAAGTAAGGGCATTTGGAAGATACGTGATTTGCTACGAGTCATCTTTAATCATCCCTGGTAGTGAAGGGAACATGGGCAGCAGTAAACAGCAAAGGCCTACATCTTATACCTTAAGCACTGGAAATCTACATGCTTTCTCTATTTTTCCCAGGGCCTGTTTATTCACAGATGAACCTTCCTGTCCATCTGTTGTTCTACACTTGGCCTGGTCACCTGTGAGTCCCTTCAAACAAAAGCTCTGAAGCTGGGAGTTCCTACAATTGTCTTTTAAATAAGTCGCTAGCATCCATAAACATGATTCTTTTCATGTTTATGTTGATCACTTTCTTCCAGACAGAGAACCTGCATGAGTCAGTAGTCAAAAAAAGCTTTCCCATCTCTCTTCAGGGACTAGTACCATGAAAACTTCACAGGGAAAAGAGACATGCCCAACTTGTCACCAAATGTTTTAGAAGAACAGGGGCACCTGGGTGGCTCAGTCGGTTAAGTGTCTGCCTACAGCTCAGGTCATGATCCCAGGGTCTTGGGACCGAGCCACACGTGGAACACACTTCTCCCTCTCCCTCTGCCCCTCCACCTGCTCTCATTTTTTTCCCTCTCTCTCTCAAATAAATAAAATCTTTTAAAAAATGTTTTAGAAGAACAATCTAAAAATTAAATATCCCAGCACTCTTATTTAGAGATATAAAAATTATAAACTGACTATGCAGTTACCATTGGCATTATGAATTTAATCCTTGTAATTACTCAACAAATAGGTATAAATATCACCCCCATTGTACAAATGAGGTTGTGACACACAGAGGGCTCAGCATCTCACCCAGGGTCTTCAAGCTAAGACATGGCAAAGCCAGGGACTCCAAGGCTGCAAGCTGACCCATCACAGGACTCTGACTTTATGCCCTGATTGTGTTTAGGGCAATAATTTAACTGTACAGCGCTCTAACAAATGTATGACCTTTAATTATGATTTTACAGAGTAAGAACACTTCCAAATATTTGCATATGTGCAATTTTTCTTTTGCTAGTATTGTGTTTTAGCTTTCAGAATGTACCTAGGTTATCTAAAGAGTACTGCCAAGATACTTTAGATAAGTAAAATGAACCAAACTTAACAACCAGAAAGAAAAGATTTCTCAAAAAACATTTAATTAATAGATAAAGAATATGGCATCTGATTTATATACCTACCACATGTGTTATCTAAATCTTCTACATAAAACCTATTTTAAGGCATGCAAATTTAATATATTATGAAAGACACTATGCAAAGCATCTTAAAGTGCTCTCCTTACTAGTGCATGTAACAAAATATACTGATTATGCAAGTACATTTAATTGGATATAATTAAAATAATGAGATTTAAATACTGATGATTTTAAAAAGAAAAAATAGCAGTTGGAATTAGCCATGAGATACATTCAAAATGTTAATGAAACTTGCACTGTCATGACTACTTTAGTACTCGATACTCCTACTAGTTTAAAAAAGAGCAACACCTGGCCATTTTTGCCAGGTTCTAAACACATAGTTTAGAGATGTGACATAAAATATTTTATTGGATAATAGAATACTTGGCTCTTAGATAATACCGTTTTTTACACATCACTTAAAGAGATACATAGCAACCACTATTTTCTTCAAAGAAAGGCATCAAAATGACCAAAAAAGGTAACAAATTTTCCACAGGAAGAGTTGTGCTTGGTTAAATGGACACAATCTCAAAAGCTCTTGCCAATGTCATTCTAATGTAAAGATATCAAATTTAGGTATTCTCTTAACTCTGGTGGCTTTAAAGTGGCTGAAGATGACAGATGGCACGTGAAAAGAACAGGTCTGCAGCTGTGAGGCCATATTCCCTTCACTTGGTATAAAGTTTCAAAGAGGTCTACTGTCCCCAACGTTACTCAAGAAGAGACAGGAGCAAAATTCAATAGGGTAGAAGGGCCTGAAACTTCTATTAAATTTCTCTTCTGACCTCTTTGTCTAGCTCACTAGCAACAATACAGAAAAGGTGATACATGGAAGACTTTTATTAAATTACCTTGAGGCTAAAGCTTTGTTTTGTGGGGTGGGTATGTTTCAATTTTCCATTTTACAGAAATGGAAGATTAAGCTTTAAGATCCACATGGACCTAAACCTCCTAAAATTTCTTAGGAAAAAACCCAACATCAACGATTAACTCTGACAATTAAAACAAAAGAAAACAAGCTCATATTACCATTTACCGAAGAGGAAATTGAGACAGAAGTTAAGTGCCTGGCCCTAAGGCATATAACTAGGGGATACAGCAAAAGGATAAGAGAAAAATTCTGGAATGAGCATCATAAATCTTAGATGGAATTCTAGGTTAAAATCATTAAATTCTACTCAGATATAAATTCAAATTCAGAATATTGGAATGAGGACATCACAAAGGATCAGTTAAAATTTGAAAGGACTAGGGACCCTTTCAGGGGTCTCTCTCTCTCTCTTTTTTTAAGAATTTACCTTATGAGATTCCAAATGAAAGTAGTACTCCAAATAGCTAAAGTCTCAAAATGTGAACCCTTCTGACAATAATATTTCCCAGGACCTGCACGCTAAGCATCCCCAACCTCTACAAATAGCACATGATGCCCACCACCAGCTTCATAATGCTTTCATCCCATATCCTGAAAAAGCACTGGTTGAGATGAGTGAAAATGAGAAAAATAATGTCAATTCACTAGAGGCATTAACAGTACAAAATGTCTCTCAGAATTCATCGAAATAATGACAAAATCAGGATAGAGAAAGGAATTAATGCAGCTCAACAATACTCAGTAAAATGAATGCAATTCCTGTCAAAAAATGTAATATTCCAAAATCATTTAGTGTGATTGGCAGCATCAAATATAGCAAAATGGATTTCTATTTCAAGATGCAGTTGGTTCTTTTCCAAGAGCTCAGGTTCATGGTGTTCCTCCCGTGCACCAGATGTCTGCCCCCAGGCTTTGAAACACCTAACAGCCCACATAGGGGAGCCACCGGCTTCCCACTGCCTTGTACCCATAGCCTGGTACGGAAGAGATCACAAAAGGAAAGAATTCCCCAAATCTGCTGTGTATTAAATCATTTAACTGCAGGTCAAACAGTGAGACACAGGTACACCAAAATACTTTGGAAATGAAAACTACAACTAATGCTAAGAAATAAGTAAAAGTGAGTTTATTTTTTATTTTTTTATTTTATTTTTTTAAAGATTTATTTGAGAGAGAGAGAATGAGAGAGAGAGAGCACATGAGAGGGGGAAGGGTCAGAGGGAGAAGCAGACCCCCCGCTGAGCAGGGAGCCCGATGTGGGACTCGATCCCGGGACTCCAGGATCATGATCTGAGCCGAAGGCAGTCGCTTAACCAACTGAGCCACCCAGTCGCCCCGAGTTTATTTTTTAAAAAGTAAGGGAGGGGATTTTATTTTGTAGGTTGACACCAAAAGAGAAGTAAGAGACAACTGTGTTACTTTACTGCTAATACACTATGCATTAGTACAGTAAACATTCCCTTTTCTCTACACCCAGAATGTAATGTGTTTGGATAACTGATGGTCAGGTTATGAAGCTCTGAAGAAAGAGGAACATCTCAGAATGAAAGACCTTTCCTTCCCAGAGCTTTAATGATAGCACCGTATTTATTACAGGAAGCCACTAGTAAAAACACAGAAGGCTTAGCACTTTTGTCTTATACAGGATTCAAATAAAATATCCCTACCACATATGTATGTATATATAGTATGTATAGAAAGATAATATTTTCAAGTATGTCAGCATGGCATGGTGGTGCAGAGCACAGGTTCCATATTTAAACTGTAAGTCTGAATTCTAGCTCTATTTTTTTTAAGATTTTATTTTTTATTATTTATTTGTCAGAGAGAGAGAGAAAGAGAAAGAGCAAGCACAAGCATGGGGAGTGGCAGGCAAATGGAGAAGCAAGCTCCCCGCTGAGCAGGGAGCCTGATGTGGGACTCGATCCTGGGGCCCTGAGATCATGACCTGAGCCGAAGGCAGATCCTTAACCGATTGAGCCACCCAGGCGTCCCTGAATTCTAGCTCTAAGAGTTAGTAGGTCTATAACCTGCGGCAAATTCCTTAACCTTTCCGGACTTCAGTTTCCGTAATGGTAAAACAGAGGCAATAATTATGACTACTATATAGGTTCGTTCTGAGGATTAATTCAGCTAAAACAAAGTGCTTGGGACAATGTCCAGTATACAGTAAGTGCTTAATAAATGTGAGCCTTGGGGCGCCTGGGTGGCTCAGTTGGTTGGGTGACTGCCTTCGGCTCAGGTCATGATCCTGGAGTCCCTGGATCGAGTCCCGCATCGGGCTCCCTGCTCAGCGGGGGGTCTGCTTCTCCCTCTGACCCTCCTCCCTCTCATGTCTCTGTCTCTCATTCTCTCTGTCTCAAATAAATAAATAAAATCTTTAAAAAATAAATAAATAAAAAAATGTGAGCCTCTATTACGTCATGTTAATTTTCTCATTTAATTCTTATGACACAGCTGTGAGGTAGATATTATTACTCTCAACCCACGGGCGAGCAGAGTTAAGTAATTTGCCCAAAGTCACACAGAGGTAAAACAGGACTTGACAATGGATCTGTCCAGGTCCAAGATTATGCTCATAATTCCACCTAATACTTCCCATGTTACCTACAGGTCCTGCTCTTATATCATCATAACATTTATCAAGATGCATTTAAATTGCCTTTTAACTGATTTTTCACACTCAGAATAAACTCTTGTGAGGACAGAGACTGGGTCCTGTTCACTCATTTCAGTCCATTAGTCCCCACTGCCCACTCACCCACATTTCAGAGCTTTTGTGCCAGGCACTGTTAGGTCCTGGCATATTACACTGAGTAGAACCCACGGGTCCCTGTGTTCGTGGAACTCAAAATCTATCCCCAAAGACTGATAACCCAAGCGCACAGAATTATAAACTGGTATAGTTATAAAGAAGGAAGAACAGGGTGTTAGAAAAGATCATAAAAGATGAAACTCATTTA
Source organism: Mirounga leonina (assembly GCF_011800145.1). NCBI lineage: Eukaryota > Metazoa > Chordata > Mammalia > Carnivora > Phocidae > Mirounga > Mirounga leonina. Next base: position 32,778,847 of record NW_023270855.1, on the reverse strand, counting down.
GTGGGGTAAAATCCAAAAAGGCCTTTCTGAAGGGACACATAAACTGATGAGAAGACTTATTAGGAGCTAGCAAGGCAAAGAAATGGGGATACAAACCACTTGTGCATAGGACCCTAAGAAAAGACTTCATCTGATGTGTGAGGAAGGGAAAGCCAAAAAGGCCAGAAAGGTATCTGAGCTCACAAATGGTGAGCTCAGGGCAGAGATGAGATATGATGAGAAGGGAGAGATGACAGACCGGAACACACAGGACCATCAAGAACTGGAGAGAGTTTATCCTCGGTACAATGGGAATTCCACTTGGTTTTTAGAAAGATCATGCTAGCTGCAATGTGGAGACTAAATTGAAAAAGACAGGAGAAGAATCTGGGAAATCCACTGGGATGCTCAACAGCAGATGGGCCCTGTGATGGCAGTCTGGGACCAGAAGGGAAGAAGTGGCGGTAGGAAAAAGTGTACAGGTCCAATGTGTACTGACCTCCCACCCCTAACATGCTGCATGATAAGAACAGGGATTCAGTAATTTGTGGACTGACTGACTGATTTCTCAGGCAGGGCGGCTGCTGGTTCTAAGGCATCCACTAACCCACAGACACATGACCTCCCCCTGAGCAGTATCACCATCTAGTGGAAGTGAGAGACACAGGAAGATATTGAAGAAATGATGATTACATTGATAATCCAGCTGGCAAGACTCCACTTGTGAAAACCTCTTGATGTGTAAATGTATCTTTGTGAAACAAAATGCCTCTCCCATTCTGACAATGGAAAATTTAAGAAGCCAGATATCTTTCTGCTATATGACTTCCCAAGCTTGTTAGAGAAATGTATTATTTAAAATAGCCCGGAGCTATGCTGCTAGAAACACAGTAAAACACTAAGGGTACTGAAAGAAAGTCCTTTTATTTAAAAAAAGCTGTAGTTAGAAAGACAGTCTATACTCATTATTCTACGTTCTTTCTTATAAAAATATGGTCTCTGTTATTACTTCCTAAAATGGCAAAATATTTTGATTATCTATTAGCAACAAATTCAAATTCAGAGTCAATATTTTTCCTTAGAATCTGCTAAATTGGGTGCCTGGGTGGCTCAGTCAGTTAAGAGTCTGCCTTCGGCTCAGGTCACGATCCTAGGGTCTTGGGATGGAGCCCTGCATCAGGCTCTGCCTGCTTCTCCCTCTCCCACTCCCCCTGCTCGTGTTCCCTCTCTTGCTGTGTCTCTGTCTGTCAAATAAATAAACAAAATCTTAAAAAAAAAAAAGAGTCTGCTAAATTCACAAAGTCAAGACAGTGAATGTCTTCCCCATGTTATTTAATAATTTTGACCTTTTGTCCATAAGACATTTATTTTGCTAAAACTATAAAACTAAAGCCATTTGAAAATGCTTGTCCACGTGGTTATGACAAGAGAATCTATGACTATAATCAAATGAATTCAAAATCTAATAAATAATCCCATCACCCCTGAAAATGTTTTCCCATCCTTAAGTTGGCCAAGATGTTCATTAATAATAGGATAATGAAGGTGTAGTCAGGCTTACTTATATCAGATGCTCTCTTGCTGAGACGAAGTTAAACCTAACATACCTGTCAATTTCTCAATAATTAAAGCTTTAATTATTATTAACTTAGTTAAAACAGTATCTTGCCTAGGCTAGGGTGATAAGCTCAAGTATTTGTGGGCACAAATAAAGCTTAATTTTGCATAGGCACAGAATGCTCAACAGCAAGAGTCTCCTCCAAGGTTAAGCCGAGCGTCCTGCACAGCTTTGATCAGAAGGCCAACTACCAGTGCCCCTGCCGCAGCTTCTAAAGAATCTCAAAGCACAGGTGGTAGAGATCAGAAGAAAAGGCACTGCAGTGGATTTCAATATAAGGAACTTAATAAGTTTAAAAATAAAATTCAGTTTGCCTCCTTCCATTTGGTAGGAAACAACTTTCTCCTACATTGGAAATAAGGCTTTATGTGGTATTCTCTGTACCTTTAGAATGCCTTTAGGGTCTTGAAAATGCTTTTTCTGCAGAACCAGGGAAAGATACATAAGAGCATCAAATAGTGTTTTTGTGCTGTTACTGTAAGAACTGGTTTAAAGAATTATGGTAACCATGGCAGATGATAATAGAAAATCTTGGAAGTTTACTGAGGTTTAAAGTTGAATAAAATGAAGGTATATATTGTTCCATCTGTCCTTTCTCACTCAAGAAAACAAGACTGTATATTATCATCTAAAATTTGTATTTTTCCAGCCTACGCACAAATCACTAATAACTTAATGTGCAAAAACAAAGACAAATGAATAACCTCAAATTTATGTTTTTCTCATTTTATTAAGAAAGTTCTTCCTTCCTCTCAGTTACCAATGTAACTAGTACAAAATTACCTTCATTAATAGAAAAATCATTTATTCCAGTGGGAAAATAAAAGACTAAGCTTAGGGGGGGCGGAGCAAGATGGCGGAGGAGTAGGAGACCTGGATTTCATCTCCTCTCAGGAATTCAGCTGGATAGGGATCAAACCATTCTGAACACCTACAAACTCGACTCAAACTCTCTCATCAGAAAAGCAACTACTTTCTGGAAGGTAGGACGTGTGGAGAAGTGAATCTGAGGCGATATTCGGGAGGATAGACGGCGGGGGAGGGGCCTCCGTCGGCCGCTTCTCGCAAGTGATAGAGCCGGGGAGCACAAAATCGGAACTTTTAAAAGTCTGCTCTGCTGAGGGACGTCACTCCAGTGGCTAAGTGGGGGGTGGAACCCTCACGGGACAGTGTGGTCTCAGGACCCTCGGGGTCACAGAAAGATCAGGAGTGCCTGAGTGCGGCAGAGCTCCCAGGTAATGGAGCAGGGAAGCCAGCTGCAGAGGCGGAGCCCAGGCGCGGGCTCTCAGCTCCGGGTCGCCATAAACCGTGATCCGCGGCACAGTCGGGCCCCTGCTCCTCCAGCAGGGACCCAACAAGCGGCAGATCCGGGGAGACTCACCTTCCTCCCCCAGGAGGAGCGGCGCGGGAGCGCACTGCAGGGATCTGCTGGGTTTGGAGACTCCACCCAGGGTCGGGTGCCAGAGATAGAAACGCGTGGTCACAGGCCAGGTGAGCACGGAGTGTGGCCAGAGACCGGGGAGACGGGAGCGACTGACGGCTTTTCTCTGGGGGCTCACTGAGGAGCGGGGCCCCGAGTTCTCGGCTCCTCCGGGGTGGAGATGGGGAGGCCACCATGTTCACTCTCCGCCTCCAAAGCTGTACGGAAAGCTCGCAGGGAACAAAAGCTCCGGAGAGCAAACCCAAGCAGATTACTTAGCCGGGAGGGGGCAAGGGCGGGGCAATTCCGCCTCCGCAAAGACTTTTGGAAACCACGGCAACAGGCCCCTCCCCAGAAGATCAGCGAGAACAGCCAGCCAAGACCAAGTTTACCGATCAATGAGAACGGCAGAATTCCAGCACTAGGGGAATACTGCACATAGAATTCATGGCTTTTTTACCATGATTCTTTAGTCTTTCAAATTTAATTTTTTTTTAACTGTCTTTTTTTTTTTTTTTAATTTTTCTTTTTCCCGTTTTCAACCAACATCTTACCAATCCCTATTTTAAAAAACATTTTTATTTTTCATTTTTAGAGTCATATTCTATCCCTTCATAGTAGTTACCCATATTTTTGACATATATATATAAGTTCTCTCTTTAAAATTCTGAGATAGGTTCTTCTAACAGATCAAAATATACCCTAAATCTCTAGTATATGTTTTTTTTTCTACTCCCCTGCCTGATCACATTCTCTCCCTTTTTTTTTCTTTTTTCTTTCTTTAAATCCTCTTCTTTTTCTTTTCAAACAACTTCTTATCAATTCCTTTTATAAAATTTTTTATAATTTCCATCTTTACAGTCATATTCCATCCCTTCATCATATCAACTCTTATTTTTGTACATATATAAGTTTTTCTTTCTTTAAAATTTTGGGAGGCACTTTCTTCTAACAGACCAAAATACACCCAAAATCTAGTGGGTGGCACTGATCTATATACCAGCCTGATCATATTTGATCACATTCTGGGTTTTTTTTGTTTTGTTCTGTTTTTGTTTTTACCTTTATCTTTTTCTTTTCTTTTTCTTTTTTCTCTCTTTCCCTTTCTTTTCCCACTGCTTCAGGTCTTTTCTGATTTGTTTAGAATATATTTTCTGGGAATGTTGTTACCCTGTTAGCATTTTGTTCTCTCATTAATCTATTCTCCTCTGCACAAAATGACAAGACGGAAAAAATCACCCCAACAAAAAGAACAAGAGGTAGTACCGACTGCCAGGGACCTACTCAATACAGACATTAGTACGATGTCAGATCTAGAGTTCAGAATCATCACTTTAAAGATACTAGCTGGGCGTGAAAAAAGCATGGAAGTTATTAGAGAAACCCTTTCTGGAGAAGTAAAAGCACTAAAATCTAACCAAGTTGAAATAAAAAAGGCTATTAATGAGGTGCAATCAAAAATGGGGGCGCTAACTGCTAGAATAAATGAGGCAGAAGAGAGAATCAGTAATATAGAAGATGAAATGATGGAAAATAAAGAAGCTGAGAAAAAGAGAGATAAACAACTACTGGATCAGGAGGGCAGAATTCGAGAGATAAGCGATGCCATAAGACGAAACAACATTAGAATAATTGGGATCCCAGAAGAAGAAGAAAGAGAAAGAGGGGCAGAAGGTATAATGGAGAAAATTATAGCAGAGAACTTCCCTAATTTGGGGAAGGAAACAGGCATCAAAATCCAGGAAGCACAGAGAACCCTTCTCAAAATCAGTAAAAATAGGTCAACACCCTGACATCTAATAGTAAAACTTACGAGTCTCAGAGACAAAGTGAAAATCCTGAAAGCAGCTTGGTAGAAGAGAGATGTAACCTACAATGGTAGAAACATTAGATTGGCAACAGACCTATCCACGGAGACCTGGCAGGCCTCAGAAAGGACTGGCAGGATATATTCAGAGCACTAAATGAGAAAAATATGCAGCCAAGAAAACTATATCCAGCTAGGCTGTCATTGAAAATAGAAGGACAGATAAAAAGCTTCCAGGACAAACAAAAACTAAAGGAATTTGCAAACACAAAACCAGCGCTACAAGAAATCTTGAAAGGGGTCCTCTAAGCAAAGAGAGACCCTAAAAGCAACATAGACCAGAAAGGAACACAGACAATATACAGTAACAGTGACCTTATAGGCAATACAATGGCACTAAATTCATATCTTTTAGTAGTTACCGTGAATGTAAATGGGCTAAATGCCCCAATCAAAAGACACAGGCTATCAGATTGGATAAAAAAACAAGACCCATCGATATGCTGTCTGCAAGAGACTCATTTTAGAACCAAAGACACCCGCAGATTGAAAGTGAGGGGGTGGAAAACCATTTACCATGCTAATGGACACCAAAAGAAGGCCGGGGTGGCAGTCCTTATATCAGACAAATTAGATTTTAAACCAAAGACTGTAATAAGTGATGAGGAAGGACACTATATCCAACTTAAAGGGTCTATCCAACAAGAAGATCTAACAATTGTAAATATCTATGCCCCTAACATGGGAGCAGCCAATTATATAAAGCAATTAATAACAAAAGCAAAGAAACACATCGACAACAATACAATAATAGTGGGGGACTTTAACACCCCCCTCATTGAAATGGACAGATCGTCTAAGCAAAAGATCAACAAGGAAATAAAGACTTTAAATGACACACTGGACCAAATGGACTTCACAGACCTATTCAGAACATTCCATCCCAAAGCAACGGAATACACATTCTTCTCTAGTGCCCATGGAACATTCTCCAGAATCGATCACATCCTAGGTCATAAATCAGGTCTCAACCGGTACCAAAAGATTGGGATCATTCCCTGCCTATTTTCAGACCACAATGCTTTGAAACTAGAACTCAATCACAAGAGGAAAGTCGGAAAGAACTCAAATACATGGAGGCTAAAGAGCATCCTACTGAAGAATGAATGGGTCAACCAGGAAATTAAAGAAGAATTAAAAAAATTCATGGAAACCAATGAAAATGAAAACACAACTGTTCAAAATCTTTGGGGTGCAGCAAAGGCTGTCCTAAGAGGAAAGTATAAAGCAATACAAGCCTTTCTCAAGAAACAAGAAGGCTCTCAAGTACACAACCTAACCCTATACCTAAAGGAGCTGGAGAAAGAACAGCAAATAAAGCCTAAACCCAGCAGGAGAAGAGAAATAACAAAGATCAGAGCAGAAATCAATGAAATAGAAACCAAAAGAACAGTAGAACAGATCAACGAAACTAGGAGCTGGTTCTTTGAAAGAATTAATAAGATTGATAAACCCCTGGCCAGACTTATCAAAAAGAAAAGAGAAATGACCCAAATCAACAAAATCATGAATGAAAGAGGAGAGATCACAACCAACACCAAAGAAATACAAACAATTATAAGAACATATTATGAGCAACTCTATGCCAGCAAATTAGATAACCTGGAAGAAATGGATGCATTCCTAGAGATGTATCAACTACCAAAACTGAACCAGGAAGAAATAGAAAACCTGAACAGACCTATAACCACTAAGGAAATTGAAGCAGTCATCAAAAATCTCCCAACAAACAAAAGCCCAGGGCCAGATGGCTTCCCAGGGGAATTCTACCAAACATTTCAAGAAGAATTAATACCTATTCTTCTGAAACTGCTCCAAAAAATAGAAATGGAAGGAAAACTTCCGAACTCATTTTATGAGGCCAGCATTACCTTGATCCCAAAACCAGACAAAGACCCCATCAAAGGGTGCCTGGGTGGCTCAGTTGGTTAAGCGACTGCCTTCGGCTCAGGTCATGATCCTGGAGTCCCGGGATCGAGTCCCGCATCAGTCTCCCTGCTCAGCGGGGAGTCTGCTTCTCCCTCTGCCCTCTTCCCTCTCGTGCTCTCTGTCTCATTCTCTCTCTCTCAAATAAATAAATAAAACCTTTAAAAAAAAAAAAAAAAGACCCCATCAAAAAGGAGAATTACAGACCAATATCTCTGATGAACATGGATGCAAAAATTCTCACCAAAATACTAGCCAATAGGATCCAACAGTACATTAAAAGGATTATTCACCACGACCAAGTGGGATTTATCCCTGGGATGCAAGGTTGGTTCAACATCCACAAATCAATCAACGTGATACAATACATTAACAAAAGAAAGAACAAGAATCATATGATCCTCTCAATAGATGCAGAAAAAGCATTTGACAAAGTACAGCATCCTTTCTTAATGAAAACTCTTCAGAGTATAGGCATAGAAGGTACATACCTCAATATCATAAAAGCCATCTATGAAAAACCTACAGCGAATATCATTCTCAATGGTGAAAAACTGAGAGCTTTCCCCCTAAGGTCAGGAACGCAGCAGGGATGTCCACCATCACCACTGCTACTCAACATAGTACTAGAAGTCCTAGCCACAGCAATCAGACAACAAAAAGAAATAAAAGGCATCCAAATCGGCAAAGAAGAAGTCAAACTCTCACTCTTTGCAGAATATAGGATACTTTATGTGGAAAACCCAAAAGACTCCACCCCAAAACTGCTAGAACTCATACAGGAATTCAGTAAAGTGGCAGGATATAAAATCAATGCACAGAAGTCAGTGGCATTCCTATACACCAACAACAAGACAGAAGAAAGAGAAATTAAGGAGTCGATCCCATTTACAATTGCACCCAAAACCATAAGATACCTAGGAATAAATCTAACCAAAGAGGCAAAGGATCTGTACTCAGAAAACTATAAAATACTCATGAAAGAAATTGAGGAAGATGCAAAGAAATGGAAAAACGTTCCATGCTCATGGATTGGAAGAACAAATATTGTGAAGATGTCAATGCTACCTAGAGCAATCTACACATTCAATGCAATCCCCATCAAAATACCATCCACTTTTTTCAAAGAAATGGAACAAATCATCCTAAAATTTGTATGGAACCAGAAAAGACCCCGCATAGCCAGAGGAATGTTGAAAAAAAAAAGCAAAGCCGGTGGCATCACAATTCCGGACTTCCAGCTCTATTACAAAGCTGTCATCATCAAGAGGGTATGGTACTGGCACAAAAACAGACACATAGATCAATGGAACAGCATAGAGAGCCCAGAAATGGACCCTCAACTCTATGGTCAACTCATCTTTGACAAAGCAGGAAAGAATGTCTAATGGAAAAAAGACAGTCTCTTCAACAAATGGTGTTGGGAAAATTGGATAGCCACATGCAGAAGAATGAAACTGGACCATTTCCTTACACCACACACAAAAATAGACTCCAAATGGTTGAAAGACCTCAATGTGAGACAGGAGTCCATCAAAATCCTTAAGGAGAACACAGGCAGCAACCTCTTCGACCTCAGCCGAAGCAATTTCTTCCTAAAAACATCGCCAAAGGCAAGGGAAGCAAGGGCAAAAATGAACTATGGGGACTTCATCAAGATAAAAAGCTTTTGCAAAGCAAAGGAAACAGTCAACAAAACCAAAAGACAACCGACAGAATGGGAGGAGATATTTGCAAATGACATATCAGATAAAGGGCTAGTATCCAAAATCTATAAAGAACTCATCAAACTCAACACCCAAAGAACAAAGAATCCAATCAAGAAATGGGCAGAAGACATGAACAGACATTTTTCCAAAGAAGACATCCAAATGGCCAACAGACACATGAAAAAGTGCTCAACATCGCTCGGCATCAGGGAAATGCAAATCAAAACCTCAATGAGATACCACCTCACACCAGTCAGAATGGCTAAAATTAACAAGTCAGGAAATGAGAGATGTTGGCGGGGATGCGGAGAAAGGGGAACCCTCCTACACTGTTGGTGGGAATGCAAGCTGGTGCAGCCACTCTGGAAAACAGTATGGAGGGTCCTCAAAAAGTTGAAAATAGAACTACCATATGATCCAGCAATTGCACTACTGGGTATTTACCCCAAAGATACAAAGGTAGGGATCCGAAAGGGTACGTGCACCCCGATGTTTATAGCAGCAATGTCCACAATAGCCAAACTGTGGAAAGAGCCAAGATGTCCATCGACAGATGAATGGATAAAGAAGATGTGGTATATATATACCATGGAACATTATGCAGCCATCAAAAGGAATGAGATCTTGCCATTTGCAACGACGTGGATGGAACTGGAGGGTATTATGTTGAGCGAAATAAGTCAAACAGAGAAAGACATGTATCATATGACCTCACAGATATGAGGAATTCTTAATCGCAGGATACAAACTGAGGGGTGCTGGAGTGCTGGAGTGGGGGTGGGGTGGGATGGATGGGGTGATTGGGTGATAAGACACTGGGGAGGGTATGTGCTCTGGTAAGCGCTGTGAACTGTGCAAGAATGTTGAATCTCAGATCTGTACCTCTGAAACAAATAATGCAATATATGTTAAGAAAAAAAAAAAGAAGAAGAAGGTAGCAGGAGGGGAAGAATGAAGGGGGGGAAATCGGAGGGGTAGACGAACCATGAGAGACGATGGACTCTGAAAAACAAACTGAGGGTTCTAGAGGGGAGGGGAGTGGGGTGGGAGGATGGGTTAGCCTGGTGATGGGTATTGAGGAGGGCACATTCTGCATGGAGCACTGGGTGTTATGCACAATGAATCATGGAACACTACATCTAAAACTAATGATGTAATGTATGGGGATTAACATAAGAATAAAAAAAAAGAGTAAAGAATAGAAGAAAATGTTAAAAGTGTTTAAAAAAAATAAAATATAAAGCACATGTAAAAAAAAAAAAAAAAAGACTAAGCTTAGGCCCTGGACAGCTATTAATTACAAAAAAAAAAAATGAGAAAATAGCATACCTTAAATCTAATGTTTTATTAAAAGTGCAAATGTATTAATGAAATCTTAGGCAATATTCCATTTTATTTGAGTGCATAAATGAAATGTTATTTTCATTCTCACAATCATCTCAGACAACAGATAGCCCAACTGAGTTAAAGTTGTATATTCTCATTTTTGCTAAACAATCTGTTCATAGGAAGGCTATTTAAAACAAACATATTCCAAGCCATTCATATGTCAACCGATATTTCTAAACTAAAGCAAATAACTTTAAAATGAGGTATTTCGATCAATTTCAATCCAAATATGGTTTTCAATAGCAGAGCACAAAATTACCCCTCATTTGAACGAAAATCTCAAACTTTGGGATTATTTGTTTCTGCATGTTATAGGCTGTTTATTGTGAAATCCACAATCCTTTGATATTTTCTTAAACAGATGAAATTTGCCTTCTTCCCCTAGGGAAATGCCAGACTATAATGATATCTGAGAAATACGATTAAATTAGTTTAATTACTTCATGTCAACTTGATAAGTCACTGCTCTTTCATGCAAAAACTGCCACTTGTAATTTAATGACTGTCCATACTGTTTCAATTGATTAAATGTCTAATACACATAAAACATTGAAAGAAGTTCTGTATATCTTACAGCAGTTCAGTGGAGAAGTCTTGTCCCAGGGGTATGTAAATCTGAAGTACAAGAAACCTCTGGATCAGTCCAACTAGAATGAGATGGGAAAATATACATTCATATGTTCAAACCATTTATATGTGCATATAAACCAACACAATCACACACCATCAGCAGCCTGAAGCTTTTAGCGTTTCAGTAATATAGCACAACTGTAATAGCACTGCCCATGAGTTACAACTTCATTATAAAAGCAAAAAAGTTGATGAAAATCAAATCAAACTCTGACAACAAATGTTGCCTTTTAAAGTCCCACCTGTGGGCTTGGTGAAATTTTTATGAAAATTTAAAAAAATAGTAATTTTTTACTTACTGTTTTTATTAGGTTGCAAGAGAATGTACACATAGGACAGCATTCAATAGAAACCAATAAAATTGAACTACAGATTCCCATCAAGGCAGCCATAAAAGCATGTGGCAATTATTTTTATCCATTGACAGTTTTAACTGAACTAAACAACTTAATAAAAAACAACAGATCAAGAAAAACGATTCTAATTATGACAACTACAGCTGAAGGTTTGATGAGCTATATCTAGTTCATAGGATTTTAAATGTGTCCACAGTGAGATGGATGGAGGAACATATTTTCATTTATAATGCCTTTTGTTAATTTAACATACTTTTAATTAATTCAGTGTTCACAAACTGCAAACTGACTGCTTTCATTCCCCATCACCAGCTTCATCTGAATTAAAAATATCTGAAGAAAAACCAACCCCCACGGCACTTTTAATAGCTGAAGGCTACAACTGTTTCGAAAATCAATTGATTTTATATTATCTCTTCAGACCCATTCACTTAATTCCTTTTCTCTTAGGTTTTGAACTTCTGCTTGATATCTCAATTATGATGCTCCTAATGGATGTTTTAGAATCACTTCCTCCTAAAACATGCTTTTAGAAACTTATTTCCTCATGTGGGACTTCTGTAGGAAATGGAAATGTTCTGACTTATCTGTGAACCTCTCATAGAAATCTTACAGTACAGGGCAACAGGAGAGGATAAAAGAAGGCTACTGGTCTAAAATGCGTATTATTTTCTATTTATTCCAACTCAGTAGACTTAACAAATTTAAGTATTTCAAAGTAATAGTATGTGTATGTTTGTTGTTTGTGTGTGTGTTTTAACAACACATGTTTGGGTAATCTACATGTATGTTCTGGTTTATAATTCCTTTGGGAAACTGTTTTGCAACATTCCTGAACAACTTAAATAGTTCCTACATTTTACCCAAAATTTAGTTTCTACAAAACAAACATATTTGGTCAAGTCTACTTAATATCTTTTAAGTCAAACATACAATGATAACTTCTACTTATAATGCTAAGCTTACAAACTGCTTGAGAGAACCATCCATAGAGTAGTAATAGAACGGAAACAGGGGATAACAGGCTCTGACCTTTGAAAATTCTCTAGGAACTGGATTTTACCATGTTTATGGGAAAAGCCAGTGAGGCAACCCTGAGTTCTGGACTATAAAACCAACAGGAGATACCAAAATGAGGCCAACTTCAATAAATCATCATTAATTTCTCTCCTGCATCTTCCATTGATTGACCCTATGGCGTTTTTCCATCGCACAATGGCCTCTGTATATAGAGCTGAGAGAGCACCTGGATAAATGAAATCAGTCTTTACAAAGGTCCCTAAGTTGTGTTACAAATCTCACTGAATCAGCACAATTTTCTTCAAAAACAATGAGCTATGCTACACATACAGGGCATTTTCCTATGAACATTTTTAGATACGAAAGACACTTGCCCTCAAAAAAAGAAAGCTTTGTAATTCAACTTTCTCACATACAGAAGCTCTAGTTTCCAAAAGGCTTCACTTCTAAGATTAAAAGAAGTATGACAATACCATATGGTGACGATCTGACAAAGAAAAAAATACTTTAATCACATTTGACATACACTGATCCTGTGTGTCAGAAATGCTAAATAAACTCTATAGTAATATTTTTTCCAGTGGCCTAGTAAATTTAAACTGACTCTTCATGTCTACATTATATTGAAAATCACTAAGTAATGCTGAATGTGAACTACTATTAGTCAAAAAATGCCCATCAAGTATATAAAATTCATAAAAATTTAGTCTTTTTACTGAAATATGCAGGTTTCTACAGTTTCATAATCTGTTCTCTGCTGAGATAAACTACCTCTATTTTTAAGGGGTCAAGGCCTTTTTTCCTTTGAATCTTTTAAAACGCATTTAACTGGTAAAACACCATCAGGTTTTTAAAGAGTGGTTTTATACTTGCTTCATTATAGCCAGTGACAGCTGTACACCAACATACACCACATGTACATCTCACAAGTGTTTGTTTCATCGTCCACGAGTTTGGGATGAGAGCACAACACAGTCATCCTTTACAGGTGCCCTGCCAAGTCATGACTGAAGCTACTTCCTGCTTCCTAGCGCAGTCCCAGCACGAACAGCACACTGAGGTGAAGTCTCCCACTTCAACCCAGAAGACAGGAAACAGGTATGCCTCTATTCTGGATCATTCCATATTCCTTGGGCAAATCAGAAGATCTCTCTGGGCTCTTTTCCTTTCAGGTGAAAAACTGGGCTGGGCAAATTAGATATATACCTCACAGGATTATTTGTATGAATTAAATTAGATCTATCATTCAAAAAAAGACTTACTGAGCATCTACTACATGCCAGACTCGAGGCAGATGTTTTTGTAGTGAATAAGACAGACACTGTCTCTGCTCTCTTGGAACCGATATTCTAGTTTCAGGAAGGAGAAGGTCAGGGTGCAATGAAAATGTATAATCCTCGGTCACTGGAGGGAAGACGAGTGAGGGTTTTCTGGGAGAAATAACACTGGAATTCAGCTGGGAAGAAAGAGCAGGGGTTGAGTGGGCGAGGGAGATGGAGGAACAAATGTTATAGGGAGAGGGAATACTCCATCATGTGATGAAAAAAGCCATGGTGGAGTGGATGAATCTAAAGATATAAAGGACTGGTAGGGGACACAGAAAGGGAAAAGCAGCAGGAGGTGATTCTGGCAAATAGCTAGGATCTCAATCATTCAGGGCCGTGAAGGCCATGTGAAGGATATAGGTCATCCTAAGATCAATGGGAATCCACTCATATATTCATTAATTTATTCCACAAAGATTTACTGAATGTCTACTATGTGTCAGGAACTATACTAGGTGAACAAAATAGACTAAATTTCTGTGCTGGGGGTGCTTACCTCTGGCAACTGTGAGAAAAACAATAAAAAAAAATCTCTAAGGAACAAATAGCATGTAAAATGGAGATAAGTACATGGGAAAAAGTAGAGAAAGGTAAAAGGGATCAAGAGCGTGGAAGGGCTATAAATTACAGGGCGGGGTGGGCTGTCATTGAGAAGACATTGTACTAAAGGCCTACAGAAGAGGAGATGGTGAGCCACGCAGCTATTTGGGAAAAGACAGCTCTAGGCAGAGGGTTACCAGCTTGTGCACAGGTGCGAAGGTGATAGGGCACCAGGCTACGTTTGAAAACAGCAAGGAGACCTGTATGGCTGCAACAGAGTGAACAACAGCAAGAGTAACAGGAGATAAGGTCAGAGAATTAAGAGGGTACCAGATACCATAGGGTCCCACAGATCTTTGGTTTTCACTCAGAGATGAGATATTTTCAGTAGCGGAGAGCCTTACATTTGCAAGTATTGCTCTAGCTGTGAAACTGACAACAAACTGTAGGGAAGCAAGTAAAAAAAACCAGGTGGGCCAATGAGAAGACGAATGCATGAGATGTTCCAAGCATGAGATGTGGTGGCACTGGCGGCGACAAAAAGTCGTAGTCAGACTCGAAGTCTAACCAAAGAGAGAACCAACAAAATCTTCCTGATGGACTGAATGAAGAGAAAAAAAATCAGACTGATTGAAGTTTTTTGTCAGAGCTACTTGAAAAGACAGGTTGCTAACAATGGAGATATGGCTATCTGTAGCAGCGGGAGTAGTTTGTAGGGTAAGGCGGTCCAGATAGAAATGTCATCTAAGCAACTGAAAATACAAGTCTGGAGTTTGAGCGAGAAGTCTGATTTGGAAATACATTTAAGCTGGAGTAAGACAGAGATGGTATTTAAATCTATGAGACAGGGCGCCTGGGTGGCTCAGATGGTTAAACGACTGCCTTCGACTCAGGTCATGATCCTGGAGTCCCGGGATCGAGTCCCGCATCAGGCTCCCTGCTCGGCAGGGAGTCTGCTTCTCCCTCTGACCCTCCTCCCTCTCATGCTCTCTGTCTCTCATTCTCTCTGTCTCAAAAAAATAAATAAAATCTTTAAAAAAAAAAATAAATCTATGAGACAAGCACCAATAATCAAAGGAGTAAATACAGGTAAAGAGTGTCAAGGGTCAGGTCTATAGGCATTGCAACACGAAGCTGGGTTGGGGAGAGAAAGAACATGAAAGGAAGCTAAAAAGGAAGACCAGTGAAGTGGAAAGAAAACTCAGACGATGGGCATCCAAGGAGGATGGTGTCAACTTGTTAAATGTTGCTGATACGTCAAGCACGATGAGGGCTGAGAATGAGCCACTGGATTCAGGAATACAGAGATGACTAGTGACCCTGACAAGAGCACTATCAATAGAGTGGTGAGATCAAGATCGTTGAAGGGTTTTAAACAAAGCAAGTCATAATGACATTTATTTTAAGAAGAATAACAAAGTGGGAGTGGGAGTAGGTTGGGGGGGGCTCATAAAGATGACCTCATCCTCATCCTCCAGAGCAGCTGAAACTTAGATAAACACAAGGCTTCAGGGATGCTGATCCCAAGAGACACACCTTAAGATTCAGATGCCACTGGCGGAGAAAACAATGGATTCAAATAGGAGTCTCAAAAAGATTAAGTCCTGGGGCAGACCATCCAAATGACAGATGTTTGCGTGTGACACTGCTGCATCTCATATGGGCAGCTCCACAGCATGATCCAGGATGAAGAGCAGCATGGATTTATTGGTATAGTTGGCTAATCATTTACTTAATCTGCTTATGAGGGCGAACTGGTTACAGTTAGAAATTATAACCCAAACTGTGATAGTTTCTTAATGTGGCAAGGTAACAAACTTACTTAACACCAACTACATACGATACACCAAGTTAGGGTACAGAGTGGATGGTGCAAGATTCCTGCGCTGGAGAAGTGCACAATCTGATCATCAATATCACGCTTTCCTCTATTTGATAAGATGTAGTGTAAAAAACAAACAAAACTCTGACATTTAGAGATGCTCAAATATAATTCCGAAATATCACCATTTAAAATGAAAAGTTAAACATACTTACTTTCATCATTAAGCTTTTTTCCTAACTACCTAATATAGTGGGAAATACATATGGGGTACCTAATGTCAAGTTTGCATAAATAAAGTGGATGTTTACTCTTAAAATAGGAATACGTAATGGTAACTGAGCTAAATTTAGAAATGTTAATGGAAAACCAATTCTCTACTCAAGACATGCCATTTAATTTAACAACTTCACACAGAAGGTCATTTTACACAAGTGAAAATAGCTATAAAGTTCTGTTATCAAAAATTACAAATAATTAATCTTAAAGGCATTAGTACAGGGCAGACTCTATAAGCTGTTTCATTTGTTACAGTACCACACATGCTACCAAAGAGCCAGATTAATTTTTAATTACAGGGCATTGTACAAGAAATACATTAGAAGATTCTTTTGTTTCTTCCAATTAAAACTATCATTTTTCCTTTTACAAAGCAATTATAACACATTAAGCTTGTTTTGTTTCTAAAAAAAATCTTAGATAAATGTAGGAAAAGGATGCTTGTCTTTAGTCACTGAGACTTTGAAAGAGGGGAAAGCTTTCTCAGATCCAACTGAGAGAGGTTACCAGAACTGATTTGATTTTATCAGTGACATGATTATGTGCACAGACGCAAAGGGCAGTGCATAGAAGGATAGGCCAACCAGAGAACACTGGTTTAGAACAAAGTCACACTCCTGCAAATCAGATGTATCCATCTCACAAAGTCAATATCCTTAAAAACAGATGGACCATGGCTCCTGTAACAAGAATGACCTACAATTTCAGACATATTTCTCTGGCTCATCTTAGTTCACCTCATTTATAAGTATATAAATTTTTGTGGAAATGAAAAAAAAAACTCTGTTGTTTAAAAGGAACTATGAGGAAATCATGATGTTTAAAGTGGTAGTAAATTAATAAAATTGATTTTAACAAAGATTACACTTTCTCTTTGAGGTTCTGTTTTATTTTAGAAAGAAACACTGGCAAACTATTTTAAAATTAATCATCTTCCATCTATAATTTCTATGGCTCGGTTTACATCTTAGAAATCTATAATATGCATGCAGTAGCGTGAAGTGGTAGATAAAGCAGAGCCTGTGAAAGTTTAGAAAGCCGAATTAAAACGAGAAAATCAGTTACCAAGAACAGGTCTTTTCATAGCACCTGGTACACAGTAGGTGTTCAGTAAATGTTCTTAATTAATAAAGGAATAAATAAGGAAATGATCAACATAAAAAATAACTGGCTGCTTACATTTAATAAATCACCTGAAATCTATAGTTAACACATAGGATAAAGTTGATGAAAATCGGACGAATTATTTTGAAAAATTATATATCTTAAATTGCCATCAATTTACTCAAAGCCTAATTTGGTGGCAGAGCCTTGAATCTTAACCTCAGTTCTGCCAATAATTGGGCTTCTGATTGTAAATTCAGGTTCCTTCTGCTTTAAAATGATGTTCCTAATTTCCAAAGTAAGAAAGAACTGAAAATCTACTCTTTGGGTTTTTGTTGAAACACATATTTGTATTTATATTTATACATATTAGATATTAATATTCTTGAAGGTAAGGTCACTAAGTAATGCCTTCTATGGTAAATAAAATCTAAAAAAATCTAAAAATCTAAAAAAAAAATACTTCTAGATTACGAATCAACAGTGAAGCAAAATACATATATAACTTAATATATATTTATATAATATTTATATATACATGAAGTCTGGCATAAGGTTAATTTCTAAATTAAAAACAGACCTATCACTTTAAGTTAACAGATGCCAGTAAAAGCCAAACTAATGCCTGTGTGCTAGACTTAAAAGTATAACTTTAAAAATCAAATGTTAAGCTTTAATGTCAAAAATTTTACTTACGGATTTGCTTATTCTCCTTTGGTAACTGAATTTTGTTTGTTCGGCTGCTGCCTTCCAGGACAAACACAAAACTTTTAACTTCTTTATCAAACTCCTATAGAACAAAAATAAAAACAGTGGTAATTGGTGTATATTTTATTTGGCTTCTATCATAAAATTGGAGCTGCAAACCCATAGGGGGAAAAGTCCCAGATTCAAATGACTTAAAAGTCAGGCCTTGATGATACTCTTACCCTGAAAACTGCTGGGAACTGGATTCAGAAGCCCCACTCTATCACTTGATAAGTCCTCTATCATATCAAGAAACTCTTCCTCCAAATGATAAGAAATTCCCTAGTTTCAGGGATTCCCAAGTTACTAATTTAGAGTTTCCAGAATTTAGTTACCCTTCCTCTCCTTTAATCAACATATTCCTGTCTAACAGCACAGGCTGAACATCACTCCATGTTACCATATACAAAATTACCTAACCTATGTTGTATCCAGTCTGCAAGTTCCTGGGTGTCTGGCCATGGCTCATATGAAATTAATCATTGCCTTATTTTACTAGTGCTCTAACCTGAAGTTCTATATGTCATCTACTGAAAATCAGTACTAATTAAAGTGTCACAATTAAGGTGACCTTTTTTAAAAACTATGGTAGGAGAGGGACGCCTGGGTGGCTCAAGTCAGTGAAGCATCTGCCTTCGGCTCGGGTCAACATCCCAGGGTCCTGGGATCAAGCCCTGCATTGGGCTCCCTGCTGAGTCGGGAGCCTGCTTCTCCCTCTCCCTCTGTTGCTCCCCCTGCTTGTGCTCTCTCCCCGTCAAATAAATAAATAAAATCTTAAAAAAACCCCAAGAAACAAAAAACTATGGTAGAAGAAACAAACAGAACAAAACCAAACCTGAAAATAAAAAATCTCCTTAAAAGTGACAGTCCGATTTCCATGACTCAAAGTGGTAATGTAAATGGTTATTTTTTCATTTTGAAGCAAATTCCCAACCTGAGTATAAAGACCCATTATAATATTTCACAGATCCTCCCAATCTTCCTCTCTGTATATGTTAAGAAATGCATTGTAACTAAGGCTGCTGAGCATTAAATAACATTTAAATAAATCTGTATTATATCCATCACAACAGCATCTCTCATGTATTTGAAATGAACACACATAGACTGACTATATTATTCCATCTATACACAAGTTGGGCACATACTTAAAACCTTTCAACAGCTTACCCAAATCATCAACATGGTCCATAAACCCCCACCTAGTCTAGTTGCTGCCTGGTTTTGCAAACTTCAATCTCCTACCTTGCACTCTCTCTCTTCTCTGTATTCTGACCTTAGTAGCCTTCTTACAATTTTTTTTTTTTAAAGATTTTATTTATTTATTTGAGAGAGAATGAGAGAGAGAGAGAGAGAGAGAGCACATGAGAGGGGGGAGGGTCAGAGGGAGAAGCAGACTCCCTGCTGAGCAGGAAGCCTGATGTGGGACTCGATCCTGGACTCCAGGATCATGACCTGAGCCGAAGGCAGTCGCTCAACCAACTGAGCCACCCAGACGCCCGCCTTCTTACAATTTCTTAAAAATTCTAAGCTCTCTCCTGCACAAGGAATTTGTATGTGCTTCTCCCTTTGCCTGAAACACTCTGGTCTCCACCAGCCCTACACAGTGCATAGTTAGCTCTTAGAAATCCAATGTCATTTCCTTGGGGAAGCCTTAAATACGCTCCCTGCTCTATACCCTCCACATCACTGATCTCTCATTCACAGGAAGAGCTGTATAATTTTAAGCAAGTTGTTTACTCTCCCCATGACCTCAGTTTTAGCATCCAGAAAACTGGCATAAAGTACCTATCACACAAGGCTACTGTATAAATATATGTAATGTGCTAAAGCTGGGCTTGGCAAACAGTAAGCACTCAGTTAACAGTAGCTTTAAAAAGTTACCCATAAGGTCCACAGAAAGACATCTTTCTCCCAGTTGAATAGGAGAGGAGTGAAAGAGAAAGGGATAGGGATGGATATAGGTTTTTAGGTCTGGTGGCATCAGGCTGAGGTAGTTTCTATCTGATGGCATCAATTTTCCCTGTGAAATGGGGCATGAAGTCTTCCAGTGAGTCGGTAAAGAGGGCCTGTACTTGTGGATTGGGGAGGGGGGTAGAGAGTTGGGGGTTGAAAACTTGAAGATAATGGAGAAATAATCATTTGAGAGACTAAGAGAACATACGAGGAGAATTTTCTAGGTTGTTCAGGTTGAATTTATAGTATTATTAATCTGAGAGGCTATTGATTTTTTTCTCCAAAGTTACTGAGGGGCCCAGAACTCTGCTCAGAAAAGACAGATGGCTGGGGATTCAGACATGGTTGGCCTCTGCAAGGCCAGCATGATGAAAGGACAAAGAGCAAGGGCATTCAAGGTTTTGCCTGGGAAGTGAGTGAAATCACAGACTCTGGATTCTGGGCTGAAGAGGAGAGGAAGCGAAGATAGAGAAAATACATGCCTAAATAAAACTAAGCACTGGGGAAGTAGAAAGGCCAATGGCCTCAAGGTCTCAATTAGGTTGAAGAACAAATACAGTGAGACTAAGTGAGCAAGCAGCCTTAAGAACTGAAGCTCGGGGTCGGAGAGAGATGTCTCAAGGTGTGTCTTAGTCATTTCAGAGGCCCTGCAGTTTACCGTGATAAGGGACAGGGTGTGACAGTGGGAACGGGGACTGACAGAGAGTGGAATAGGTTATTAGTGATGAAGAAATCAAGAAATGAGCAGCTCAGGGTTTGGAGAGTTTCCTCACAAACACTGAAGTCACCTAAAACAACAGCAGGACTTGGCCTACAGAGAAGGGTTATGAGCTGAGTGCCAAAGTCTTGAAAGGACTGAGGAGTGGTTTCTGGGAGAGCTGCAGCCAACAGGGTCATGAAAGGGTTTTTGAATGAACAGTAAAAACAATTCTGAAACCTTATCAAACCCTTTTTCTTATAATCTTCATTCTCCTTTCTCTCCAGGATTTAGATGGCTCTAACTTCAAACACTTACTTTCCAAATCACAGATGGACTGCCAAGGATCTTCCATTTTGCTCCAGGATTTTTGCCCTGGGCACTAAAGATTTCAACAAATGCACCTCCCTGGAAAATAAAAACATGTTTAAATTAAAGTGAAAGACAATGCTAAACAGGAAATACTATCCACCACACAGTCTATAACCACTGTTCCAGGCATCTGTCTGTTAAATAGATCTGGGAGGAAACATTACCCCTGTTATTAACTCCTACAGTATACTTTGATTGTACTTAAGCCACAACCACTCTGATTTTAAAAATATATATTTTTTTAAAGAATGATAAACATTAAATTGTGCCATACAAACTCTACTCTCTCTCGATGTGGGGTTCATTTACTTGCCATGTATAAATCATGCTTACAAAACATTCTATTCATCTTTGACTAAAGGGTTTAAACTCAACTTCAGAGCCAGGCTAACAAATTCTGGTAAGTTATCTGTGGCTATAAGCTTTCCAGTCATACTGACCCAAGCTCCGATACCAGCTTTGACATTTATTAACTATCTGACCTTGAGAGTTATTTAACCTCTTGATTCTCCATCTGTAAAATGGGTTGTTGGATTACACAGGATAGTACACATAAACCATCAAACACAATACCTTGTATGTAGCAAGGGCTCAATAGTGCCAGCAATAATTATTCAAAAAAAGGGCAAATTGAATATTTTGGTACTGGTTAATAAAAAAGCTTGGGAACGAGTGGGCGTTAGGGTTTGATTCTTATTCTGAGCATTCCCATCTTTTTATATATCTAATATAAACTGATATGGAAATCTATAAAATTTGTATAAGAAAAACAGAGAATCATTTGTATAAACATGCTCTGTGTTCCCTATTGCAAACCTGAGAACATGCAAGGCCATGCTTATATAAAAGTACTAAACACATTACTGAATATCCAGAAGCTTTAATTATCAAAGAAAGGAATTAAGATGATTATCTCTGAGGAAGAGTTAATTGCAAGAAATTGAGAATATGAAATGAAAACTAAATATGGTTTTCTTTTATGGTCTGTTTTAATTATAAGCAGCACATGAGCAAATCTGTCTGATTTTTGTAAAGAATTTCCAGCTTTTAAGTTTTCTCAATAATATAAAGGTATTTTTGCTTCTGAGTTTTAAAACCATCACTTTAACTTAAGACACTAAATTTCTTCTTCCTTAGGCAGTATTATGTGCAAACTGTGTGTGGTTAAGAATTACTATAAATTACTATAGCTTCTGGGGTTAGGTCACATATCAATAAAAATTTTAAATTTGAGGCAGTTTTGTTTGTTTGTTTTTTTAAAGAGAAAAATCCTTGTACCTGGTGGAATACCCATCCCCTCTTCCTTCTGCTTTCTCCTGTTTTCCATTGTGGGCATATGCTTTTTTATAGTAACATATTTTACCTAAATTGAGAGGAAAACTCTCTTAAATTGTTCTAACACATTTAATGATATCAAATGGGAGTAGAAGAAAGAGAACAGCAGACTACTTGAAGGACACTAATAGGAAGGCAAGTAGCATTTGGTAAAAAGGTAGAGGTAATCAATGGAGGGCTGGTCCAGCACAGGGACAACTGTAAACAGAGAATGTAACCTCAGGTAGAAGTAGGAGGGAAGGGGGCGCCTGGGTGGCTCAGTTGGTTAAGCGACTGCCTTCGGCTCAGGTCATGATCCCAGGGTCCTGGGATCGAGTCCCACATCGAGTCCCACATCGAGTCCCACATCGAGTCCCACATCGAGTCCCACATCGGGCTCCCTGCTCAGCGGGAAGCCTGCTTCTCCCTCTCCCACTCCCCCTGCTTGTGTTCCTGCTCTCGCTGTCTCTGTCTCTGTCAAATAAATGAATAAAATCTTTAAAAAAAAAAAGAAAAAAAAAAAAAGAAGTAGGAGGGAAGGACAGGAGACTAGGGTCAAAAAAAGCAGTGGGTCCAGTGGATTCAGGGGTCCAGTGAGGTGAGAAGAGCAAGCCATGTTTTGAAGACATTAAGATACTCAAGGTGACAGAGGAAGACCCAGAAGCAGTTTCTCCACTGTGATCTTTGGACCATGTGCATCAGAATCAACTGGGGCAAGTTTTTACAGATGTTCTCATTTACTAGATGGGGGGTGAGGGTCAGGAAATCTGCATTTTCACAAGTACCCCAAAAGATCCTAACCTACCCCGGTGTTAGAGAATCACTGACCCCAGTTTTAGGGAAAAAGAAAATAGCACGTAGATAAATGCTTATTTTTTCTTGGTTTAACCCACTCATGCATTCACTCATTCACTCTACTCTAAATAGCTTCTAAGCCATCAGTGTGCATCAACAGTGAGTGCCCAAGGAACTTGTTAAAACTCAAGATGCATATATGGGCCCTGCCCTAAGATTCTGATCCAGAGGTCCGATGGGGGTTTAAGATCTGCATTTTAATCAGAGTCTCAGGCAATCCATACACCTTCAAAAGAACTGAGCTGGAGATTGAACAAAAGCCAAATCATACGCCCAAACCGTGGTTGCTTACTCCTTTTTTCTTCCGGGGTCGAGACGACTCATCCAGAACTTCTTTCTCACCCAGAAAAAAACCGTGTTAAGGGGGAGTGGGGAGGGAGCGCTGTCCTCACCCTGAACACGAACTACCTCACCCAAGAGGAGAAAGCTGTGGACGGCCGTTTCGGGTTACCTGGTACTCATTTTTGAACATTCCCGCAGGGGGCCCGGGGCTTGGGGGACACGGAGTTCAGGGCGTCCAGCGAGTGGCGTGACCCTGACGGCTGGAAATCGGCGGGCGGGAGCCCCAGAGCCCGACAGCAGGGAAGGGCTTCGCGCGTCGCCCCGACTCTTCTCAGCCCCCGGTCAGCTCCACGTCGAGCCCCCGCCCCGCACCATCGCGGCCCCTGCCTCCGGGGTGCCCGGGTGTGGGAGGGCGCAGCTATCTGGGCGGGCTTCGGGCGGCCCTGGGGGAGTGATTGTATGCGTAACCTACGTAACGGGGCGCCCAGCCACAGAGCCACGGACAACCGCCCGCTCGCCTGGGAAAGACGGGCGCGCTCCCGCCGTCGCCCCGCCCCGCCCCCGAATTCGATCGGAAAGGGGCGGGGCCCAGCGGCGCCTGCGTTCGGACCGCGCCCATTGGCTCCCACGAGGCGCCTGCGCGTTGAGCTCTGTGTGCTCTTCACCGACGGATAAATGAGAGTACGCGGTGACGTAGGCGTTGCTCAGGCAACTCAGGGACTCTCCT
Source organism: Mirounga leonina (assembly GCF_011800145.1). Taxonomy (NCBI): domain Eukaryota; kingdom Metazoa; phylum Chordata; class Mammalia; order Carnivora; family Phocidae; genus Mirounga; species Mirounga leonina. The sequence continues at coordinate 32,754,913 of NW_023270855.1, read as the reverse complement.
GGAGATGGTGGGCCGCCCAACCTGTGACCCGCGCTCTCTAAGGTCGTGAGCTCTGTCTGCGAAAAAGCCTAAAATGAGCCTGGTTTAAGAGCTACCGCAGGGGCTGGACTCTTCTAGTGAACCTGTCAAGTCGGTTTCGTCTCTCTTCTTTGTAAACACTGATAACTGGTAGGTTGCTGAAGGGAAGAGTCGTGGAAACATGGAACCCTCACATGGCCTTTGGTTCGATGGTTTCCAAACTAGGTTTCGTTGAGGCAGGAATAGGGTCAGTTAGTCCCGTTCATTGTTTCAGAAGGCCCAAGGAAGTAGGAGTGTTTACTCAAAATCACTGCAAATGTTCAAAAGCCAAGATTTTTTGCTTAAAATAACTACATACATTATTGAGCCAGGCGCTTTTCCTAAGTTTAAGGATTCGGTTACTTCATTTAGTTTCTATGTCAGAACCACTCTTATAAGGTAGGTATTATTATCACTTTTTGGCTCAGAAAGGTAAGATAGCTTGCCCAAGATCACATGGCCAATAAGGCATGGAGCTGGTTTGGAGCTCTTGTCTAGTGCTGTCCTCAAGGCTGAGTTAGGTCAGTGGTAAGCATTATGAATAACCAGGTACCACTCATGGAGTCCCTACTACAGGCCAAGTGGTTCAAGGTTCACAGCCATGTGAGGTTAGGGATTAGTCTCCTTTCAGTTGAGAATATTTCATTTCTAGAATTGATTAGGAATTTACTCCAGGATGTGATGTTACTTTTTAGTTATGATTGAGCCTGATATTCGAATTCACCCAAAAGTCTTAAATATTTCTGTTCCCTACAATATGCCAACCACTCTGGATCATGTACAGCATGAGAAAATGAATGCTTTCTGGACCTGCTCCTTATCAGGGTTAAGAAAAGAAAAGCTGATAAGGAACAAACTTACTAGAACACACTAAGTCTAATACCAGATGTGTACAAAGGCAGAAGTGAGGTTGTCATATAACTGTAAATTGCAGTACAATATCCAGAATCCAGAATCCCTGATTTCTAGAGCTCAAACCTAGTTCAACAACAGTTTTTGGTAAGACTCTTTGCTGGAGACTTTGGGAATTACGGCCAATAGACATGGTCTCTTGTCTTGCAAGACTTGTTATCTACTGGGGGACATTTATGCATTCATTCATTTAACAGATAATTCCTAGGGATGTAATATATTCTAGATATTACGCCAAGAGCTAGGGTGTCCAGGGAAGGCCCCATCTTCATGGAGCTTACACATTAATAGGGGTGGGACACAATAAACAAGTGAACAAATAATTAGAACTTGTGATAAATCCCACAAATCTGGTGATAGGGAATAACATTGGAAGGGTCTATTAGTTTCCTGTGGCTGTTGTAACAAGTTACCAGAAACTAGCTGGCTTAACACCACAGAAATTTATTCTCTTACAGTTCTAGAGGCCAGCAGTCCAAAATCAAGGTGTCAGCAGGGTGACACTCCTTTGGGAAGCTTTGGAGGAAAATCTACTCTTTGCTCTTCCAGCTTCTTGTGGCTTTTGGCATTCCTTGACTTGTGACTGCATCTCTCCAATGTCTGCCTCCATGGTCACCCTGCCTCTTCCTGTGTGTGTCTTCTCTCAGTGTCTCTTATAAGGACTATGGTGATGGCATTTAGGGCCCACTTGGATAATTCAGGGTTATCACTCTATTGCAAGATCCTTAACTTAGTAACACCTGCAAGAACCTTTTTCCAAATAAGGAAACATTCACACGTTCCAAAGGGTAGATGTAGGCATCTTGGAGGTGGGGGAGGTCACAGTTTTTGACCTAACACAAAGGGTGACTTGTACTATATAATACAAAGCAGTTTTAGATAAATGCTGTAAGAGAAGCAAAAAGTCAGTGGGAGTACAGGAGGAATCTAGGGGACATCCTAAGGCTTTTAGCAATCTACTTGGCTGTATGAAAAGCATGTTTTAACACCAAAGCTGAAGAGAAACTCACAACTCTGTCCTATGTTATTTTCTATCTTTATCATTATCTGAATTTGTTTGTTTATATGTTTGTCATCTGTCTTTAGCTATCATAAGGTAAATTTGATGAGGGCAAGAGTTTTTTCTGTGTTCATCATCACCAACCTCACTAATACCACAATGCCTCCTGCATCCTCACTCCCTGTGGTATAGCAGCCTCCAAAATGACCTTCTGGTATATTTGCCCTTTGTGTAATCTCCTCTGTAAGTGTCCTGGACCTAGAGACTCACTTCTAATGAATACAATATGATGCTGAGATGTCATTTTTAACATTAGGTTACAAAAAGACTGATTTCCTTCTTGCTTAGCTTCCCACTCCCTTGCTGTGGTTCTTCTTCCCTAACTCTGTCCTTACATGAAGGAAACCAGTTGCTCTATTGTGAGTACCCCCCTGGAAAGGTCCATGTTGCAGGGAACTGATGTCTCTGGCCAATAGTCAGTGAGAACTTGAGGCCGGTCAACAGTCACACGAGTAGGCTTCGAAGTGAATCTTTCCCTGGTCAAGCCTTGAGGTAAATGCATTCCTGGTCAATGCTTTGATTGCAGCCTTATGACTAAGCCAGAGTCAGAGGCACCCAGCTAAGTCGTATCCTGATTCTTGATCCAAAGAAATTATATTTATTGTAAACTGCTAAGTTTTAGGGTGATTTTTTTTATATAGCAATAGATACACTCCCCATACCCAATCCATCACCTGAACCTAATTGTTTTATCTAAATACCTCTAAAATCTACTTACCTTCCCTCTGTATGCTGTAGTCTGTACGCTGATTTACCTGTGATTTGCTCTTCTCTGAACTACTATGATAGCCTCCTAATACACCATGTTGACCTCCCTTCAAATCCATCTGCACTTTGCAGTCAGAGTCATTTTTATAACAGACAAATTTAGTCATATCAGTCTCTTGCTTCTAACCCTTTTGTGACTATAGAACCTGTCTTCCTCTCTAAGTTCAGTATATGATGTGCAGCCCCCTTTATTTCAGTCACATTGAGTTTTCTTTTAGTTCTTCATGTTCAACATATGTGCTTCCACTGTAGGGCCTTCGTGCTGTTTTGTCTATGGTGAAATCTACCCTTACCCTTGGCAGTGGTGGCTGTAAAGCAAAATTAGAATGTACCCTACTTTAACAATATGAACTCAAAACCAGAGATGGGAAGGGATCCAATTTTATAATATCAAATGCTGTTGTTTGATTTGGATGAATGCAAGCCATGACTAAAATCTTGGATTTGATTATGGCATCTGATTCTTGGTTTTGGCTCAGGTCATGATCTCAGGGTTGTGAGAATGAGCCCTGCATTGGGCTCTGTACCCAGCGTGGAGTCTGCTTGAGATTCTCTCCCTCTCCCTCTGCCCCTCCACCCGCTTGTGGTGCATGTGCCTGAGCACGCTCTCTCTCTCAAATAAATAAACCTTAAAAAAAAAAAAAAAAAGAATGGCTACCAAAACTCAGCCCTGTCACCAAATAAATAAACGAACAAACAAAAAAAGCCCCAAACAACAAACCAGCCTGCCCAAACAACTTTGCTTAAGCCAAGTTATTTGTGTATGTTATAAAAGACAGTGAAACATTTTCTCTAATTGCTACAATTTTTAAAGAAGTCAGTACATTTAGTAATTGCGTTAAATTGCTTAACTTAATTTGACAACATTAAGAATTAGTCACTTTACAAGCTTTAAAAGTGCTTGTCTTTGTTCTACAAAGAAAGTCATTTGGTGGTGTATTAATGTTATTAAAGGATATTGGATGATATTTAAAATGGAATAGACTACAGTTTTTGAGGGTGGTGGAATCTTTGTATGTCAATGTAGTCATTCAAATTAGGTGCTATTATTATCAATTTGACAAACAATAGTATTCTTTTGAACTAAGAATATACAGTATTTACTACAGTATAGTTGTAGTTTATATTTTGGTTGCAGTTCATAATCAAATTATTTAGCATAATGGGAAGGAAAAAAGATACTGGTTTGATGATCAGAATTTGTTTTGCTGCACAATAATCTAGAACTGTTTAATACTCAGAGGATTATTTAATTTTTTTCCACATTATGGATTAACTTTATGAATGGCAATAATGCCAAGTTGATAGAATAATTTAGAAACTGACTATTTTACAGTTTCAATGAATTGAGAAAAATTAGTGACACCTGAGTCATCCATTTGACTTTTGATTTGAGAATAGTGATGTCTTCCTTTTTCAAGCAAATGTGGTATGGGGAAAGATTTTGATGATTTTACTGATGGTAGATATTTTCCCCCCTCTCTAGTCTCTGAGGTTCTAAAGTGATGCTTTTCCTGCCTGTACCTTTAGATGACCAAATACTTCAAAATTCATGTATAAACTTGAAATTTCCAAAACTAGCTACTACCGGACAATTTTCTCAGGGGAAATACAAACAAACAAATAATGCTAGTAAGTGAATATTTAGGTATGAATACTTCTCTAACTGAAACAGTTTTGTGGAGTAAGCACTTAGATTTAGAGAAATGAAATATTTGTAAAATATGTCTCTGAAAAGATTAAATGAAGTGAGCTGATATTTAATACCAGTTTGTTTTTAAATATATAAATGCTCTTCTTTTGTCAGAAAAAGTTACGTTAGATCTCAGTAACAAGTTTTTCTTACATAACCATCCCTAACCTAAAACCAGTTAGTGTTGACTCATGGTAAGAAGGCTATAGAAAACTGGATACCCACATGCAAAAAAAAATGAGGTTGGACCCTTACCTTATGATACATAAAAGAAAAAAAAGAACTCAAAGTGGATCAAAGACCTAAACATAAAACTTAAAATTATAAAACTATGTTTTGGAAGAAAACATAGAGGAAGAGCTTCCTGTCACTGGATTTGACAGTGATTTCTTGGATGTGACACTAAAAGCACAGGCAACAAAGTTAAAAAAAAAAGATAAGTTAGACAACATCAAAATTTAAAACTTACATGCATCAAAGGACATGATCAACTGAATGAAAAAGCAACCTATGGAATGGATATTTGTACACACATGTTCTTAACATTATTCTCAACATTCAAAGTGGAAGCAACCCATGTTCATGGATGGATGAATGGATAAACAAAATGTGATATATACAATCAATGGAATATTATTCAGCCTTAAAAAAGAAGGAAATTCTGACAAATGCCACAACATGGATGAATCTTAAGGATATTATGCTAAGTGAAATAAGCAAATCACACACACACACAAATACTATATGATTCCACCTATAAAGTATATAGAGCAGTCAAAAATCATAGAATCAGAAAGTAGAATGATGGTTGCCAGGGAATGGGTGGACTAGGGAGAAGTGGGAAGTTGTTGCTTAATGGATATAGAGTTTCAGTTTTGCAAGATAAAGTTCTGGAGATTAATTATACAACAGTATGAATATACTTAATAATACGGAACTGGATACTTAAAAATGTTTAAGATGGCAAATTTTATATTATTTTTTATCATAATTAAAAAATTTTATGGGGGAGAGGAGCTAATAAGGAAAAAATGTCTAAAAAAAAGGCTCCTTAGAAACAGCTTGAGAAATGCTGGTATTAATATTTGTACATGTGTGCATGCATGTGTCTGTATGCATGCCCAGGCATGTCTATTTAAGCTGAGTTATTTAAAGTTAAAGTGCAGGCATCATAAGACTTTATTGCTAAATACATAGCATAATAGCATGTATCTCCTAAGAACAAGGATGATCTCCTACATACCATTTTATACCATAACACTACATGTATACTATACCTCAATATCATTTTCACATTCAAGAAATTTAGTATCGAACAATAATATATTTTGATATAGTCTATATTCAGATTTCTCCAGTTCTAATAATTGTTTTTTTCCACACAGGATCAATCAAGGGTCATACTGTGAATTTAGTTGTAATGTAATTATAGTCTCCTTTATTTTAGAACAGTTGGAGTATTTTCAAGATATTGGCATTTTGGATAGTTCACACCAGTTGTTTTGTAGAATGTCCCTCAATATGGGTTTGTCTAATTGTTTTCTTACAACTAAATTAAACATTTAGGGCAAAAATTACTATATAAATTATATAATTCATCCCTTTTGGAGATAAATAATATGCTTGTCCCATTATTGTGATGTCGAGATCGATAATTTGGTTAATTAAAGTGGTGAGTAGATTTTTCTATTGATATTTTTTATTTGTTTCTGATTAGAAAAGGCATATATACTTAGTTCAGAAAACTTGAAAAATGCAAAAGGAAAATCACTGTAATTTCACTACACAGAAATACACATTGTTAATGTTTTATGTATATCCTTAAGCAATCTTCTAGTGTTCCACATATAGTTGTTCCAACTTTTTGCTATTTAAAATTTTTGCTTTTGTAAATAACCCAGTAGTGAACATCATTGTTGCTCTTCAAATCTTTGTCCTAATTTTTAAAAATTATTTCTGTAGGATTTCTAAAAAGTCAATTGTTTGATTAAAAGGTAGTAACTTTTTAGATTGTTTCACATTTCCTGATATTATACTCTCTCTGAGATTTTTATTTAGGTATATAGTACTCAAAAATTTCTCATCAAATGTAAACACTGTTGTTTCAACAGAATAAACAAATTAGTGTAAGAACCTGGTAGAGATTATCTATCCTCATTCCATGTACCTAGTAGAGAAGGTCTTAATTGGCTTAACCCAGTCTATGGTAAGGTGTTTTTTTTTTTTTTTAAGTTTACTTTTAGAGAGAGCAGGAGCAGGGCCAGCTGGGGTGAGGGTGGGGGGAGGAGGGGCAGAGGGAGAGAATCTTTCAAGCAGATTTCCTGATGAGCGAAGAGCCGGCTGCTACAAAGGGCTTGATCCCACAATCCATGAGATCATGACCTGAGCTGACACCAAGAGTTGGGCTGCTTAACCAACTGAACCACCCAGCACCCCTGTGGTAAGGTTTTTCTGAAGTCACATATCCACAGGTGATCCAATCAGCTGAGGACAGGGAAAATAGTGCTGTTAACGGAGCAGATTTTCTGAAGGGATGATGTAGCAGGAAGAAATATTTGTTACTTTTAATATGTTTAGTTTAACACTTGGTTTAAAGAAAAAACACTCTTCCTCAATGTTTTTGTTTTTGTATTTGGCACCTAACATTCATTAAAGTATCATTTCCCTCATGTTTTCTACCACAGCTCAGGTCAAAATAATTTTTGATCTTTGATTAACTCCATTCCATCCTCCATTATATGGTAGAGTAATCTTTCTACTGTACCAATAAGGTCTTTCCCTTCACTGCTTAAATGCTCTTTAGTGATTTCTTATTGCTGTTAAGACAAAGGCATGGCTTACAAAGCCCCACTTGGTGGTTGAGTGGATGTGAGAGAGAAGGAAAAGGGATGATTTTTTTTTTTAAGATTTTATTTATTTGACAGAGAGAGACACAGCCAGAGAGGGAACACAAGCAGGGGGAGTGGGAGAGAGAGAAGCAGGCTTCCGGCCAAGCAGGGAGCCCAATGCGGGGCTCGATCCCAGGACCCTGGGATCGTGACCTGAGCTGAAGGCAGACGCCCAACGACTGAGCCACACAGGCGCCCCGGAAAAGGGAGGATTTAAGCATCTTATCAGTTTATTGTTCAGATAACTGGGTGAATTAAATTCAGATGGACTAAATTTGAGGTACCTGTGGGACATAAAATTTGAGCTATTAAATAGGAAATTGGGTATATGGTTCTAAAGCCAAAGATGGAGATTTGGGCTAGACATATAGAATCAGGAGTTATCAAAATACAGATGGTAATTAAAGACCCTGAGATAGTGGAGTAGAGAAACCAGAGACTCTAGAGTAAGAAGAAAAGAAAGCTTGGGCAGAAATGACATGTAAGAAATAGGTAAAGGATCAAAAGTGAGAAGTCAAAAAAGTAGGGAAAGACCACATACATCCAGTGACTCTTGTGCCAATGGTGTAAAGGTCTTTCAAGAAACGGGTAGGTCAGCAAATGCCTGTGCTTCTTTTTTTTATTATTATTATTATGTTAATCACCATACATTACATCATTAGTTTTTGATGTAGTGTTCCATGATTCATTGTTTGCGTGTAACACCCCGTGCTCCATGCAGAACGTGTGCCCTCCTTAATACCCATCACCAGGCTAACCTATACCCCCATTCCCATTCCCCTCTAGAACCCTCAGTTTGTTTCTCAGAGTCCATAGTCTCTCATGGTTTGTCTCCCCCTCCGATTCCCCCCCTTCATTCTTCCCCTCCTGCTATCTTCTTCTTTTTTTTTTTTTTTTTAACATGTAATGTATTATTTGTTTCAGAGGGACAGGTCTGTGATTCAACAGTCTTACACAATTCACAGCACTCACCATAGCACAAAGCCTCCCCAATGTCTATCACCCAGCCACCCCATCCCTCCCACCCCCCACCACTCCAGCAACCCTCAGTTTGTTTCCTGAGATTAAGAAGAAATGCCCGTGCTTCTAAGATGTCAAATAAGATAAGGCTTGAAAAGTAACATGGAGATCAACAGTGACCTTTACAAGATTACTTTGTTGGAGCCATTCAGATAGAAACCAGATTACAGTAGACTGAAGAGTAATTAGCAAATGGAGTAAAGAATGGAGTAAAGAAACTTTAATAGCTAGTGTTAGGCAGTTTACACAGTTTTTAATTATTATTTATTCCCAATGGGAGAGACCTGGATTTTGAAGATACAGAGGAGAGAGATAATCACAGGGAGAACCTGACAAGGAAGAAGTAAATGAGACTTAGCACACAGATGGAAGTATTATGCTTAGACAGGAAGAGAAGTGTATGATTCATTTTATTTTATTTTAAGATTTATTTTGTGGAGAGAGAGAGAGAGTACACTCACGAGTGTGCAGGACGGGGAGGGACAGAGGGAGAGGGAGAGAGACCATCTCAAACAGACTCCCCGCTGAGTGCAGAGCCTAGTATCAGGCTCCATCTCATGACCCTGAGATCATGACCTGAGCTGAAATCAAGAGTTGGACACTTAACTGACTGAGCCACCTAGGCGCCCCTGTATGATCCATTTTAATGAAAGAGAATGTATAATTCATAGAGAAGCTAGCATGTAGACTCTTATTACATTTTCCTGGATTATTTGAAATTTAATTTTATATTCTTGAATAAAATTTTAGTATGCGGACTCTTTTGAAGGTTGCAATTATATTTTTCCACCATTAGTAACAAAAGCAAAATAATTTTTTTGTGTATGAGAGCCTTATGTTAAAGTGCTTTAGTTGAGTATTAAAGACGTTATATAGACTATTAATGGCTTTTTTTGTTCAAGTATTATGAATAGAAATGTTTATGTGGTGATCTTTAAAAGAAATGTTCTTCTGACATAATTCTATGAAACTATAGAGAAATTTACAATTGAAGGCAAAAAGGAAAAGCTTAGTGCAAAAACTTACAAAGGGTCAAAATTATGTAGCAAATTAATCTGAAAATCAAAGAACAGAGGATAAAATTTATTATTATAAATTCTCTCAGGAAACTCACCTTTTCCATGCTTTGTCAAAAAACCTTAAACATTCACAGTGTAAAATAGCCTATTTTACAGTTTTATAAAACAGATTATGGTTTACTTTTTAAAAAAATTTTTTTATTCTTATGTTAATCCCGATACATTACATGATTAGTTTTAGATGTAGTGTTCCATGATTCATTGTTTGAGCATAACACCCAGTGCTCCATGCAGAACGTGCCCTCTTTAATACCCATCACCAGGCTAACCCATACTCCCACCCCCCTCCCCTCTAGAACCCTCAGTTTGTTTTTCAGAGGCCATCATCTCTCATGGTTCGTCTCCCACTCTGATTTCCCCCCATTCATTCTTCCCCTCCTGCTATCTTCTTTTTTTTTTTTTCTTAACATATATTGCATTATTTGTTTCAGACATACAGATCTGAGATTCAACACTCTTGCACAATTCACAACAATTACGAGAGTACATACCATCCCCAGTGTCTATCACCCAGTCACCCCATCCCTCCCACCCCACCCCCCACTCCAGCAACCCTCAGTTTGTTTCCTGCAATTAAGAATTCCTCATATCAGTGAGGTCATATGACACATGTCTTTCTCTGATTGACTTATTTCGCTCAAAATAACACCCTCCAGTTCCATCCACCTTGTTGCAATGGCAAGATCTCATTCCTTTTGATGGCTGCATAATATTCCATCATATATATATATACCACATCATCTTTTTTTTTATTCTTATGTTAATCCCGATACATTACATCATTAGTTTTAGATGTAGTGTTCCATGATTCATTGTTTGTGCATAACACCCAGTGCTCCATGCAGAATGTGCCCTCCTCAATACCCATCACCAGGCTAACCCATCCTCCCACCCCACTCCCCTCCCCTCTAGAACCCTCAGATTGTTTTTCAGAGTCCATCGTCTCTCATGGTTCGTCTACCCCTCCGATTTCCCCCCCTTCATTCTTCCCCTCCTGCTACCTTCTTCTTCTTTTTTTTCTTAACATATATTGCATTATTTGTTTCAGAGGTACAGATCTGAGATTCAACAGTCTTGCACAATTCACAGCGCTTACCAGAGCACATACCCTACCCAGTGGCTATCACCCAGTCACCCCATCCCTCCCACCCCACCCCCCACTCCAGCAACCCTCAGTTTGTTTCCTGAGATTAAGAATTCCTCATATCAGTGAGGTCATATGACACATGTCTTTCTCTGTTTGACTTATTTCGCTCAACATAATACCCTACAGTTCCATCCACGTCATTGCAAATGGCAAGATCTCATTCCTTTTGATGGCTGCATAATATACCATTGTCTATATATACCACTTCTTCTTTATCCATTCATCTGTCGATGGACATCTTGGCTCTTTCCACAGTTTGGCTATTGTGGACATTGCTGCTATAAACATCGGGGTGCACGTACCCTTTTGGATCCCTACTTTTGTATCTTTGGGGTAAATACCCAGTAGTGCAATTGCTGGATCATAGGGTAGCTCTATTTTCAACGTTTTGAGGACCCTCCATACAGTTTTCCAGAGTGGCTGCACCAGCTTGCATTCCCACCAACAGTGTAGGAGGGTTCCCCTTTCTCCGCATCCCCGCCAACATCTGTCGTTTCCTGACTTGTTAATTTTAGCCATTCTGACTGGTGTGAGGTGGTATCTCAATGAGGTTTTGATTTGGATTTCCCTGATGCCGAGTGATATTGAGCACTTTTTCATGTGTCTATTGGCCATTTGGATGTCTTCTTTGGAAAAATGTCTGTTCATGTCTTCTGCCCATTTCTTGATTGGATTCTTTGTTCTTTGGGTGTTGAGTTTGATGAGTTCTTTATAGATTTTGGATACTTTATCTGATATGTCATTTGCAAATATCTTCTCCCATTCTGTCAGCTGTCTTTTGGTTTTGTTGACTGTTTCCTTTGCTTTGCAAAAGCTTTTTTTCTTGATGAAGTCCCAATAGTTCATTTTTGCCCTTGCTTCCCTTGCCTTTGGTGATGTTTCTAGGAAGAAGTTGCTTCGGCTGAGGTCAAAGAGGTTGCTGCCTGTGTTCTCCTTTAGGATTTTGATGGACTCCTGTCTCACATTGAGGTCTTTCAACCACTTGGAGTCTATTTTTGTGTGTGGTGTAAGGAAATGGTCCGGTTTCATTCTTCTGCATGTGGCTATCCAATTTTCCCAACACCATTTGTTGAAGAGACTGTCTTTGTTCCATTGGACATTCTTTCCTGCTTTGTCAAAGATGAGTTGACCATAGAGTTGAGGGTCCATTTCTGGGCTCTCTATTCTGTTCCATTGATCTATGTGTCTGTTTTTGTGCCAGTAACATGCTGTCTTGATGATGACAGCTTTGTAATAGAGCTGGAAGTCCGGAATTGTGATGCTGCCAGCTTTGCTTTTCTTTTTCAACATTCCTCTGGCTATGCGGGGTCTTTTCTGGTTCCATACAAATTTTAGGATGATTTGTTCCATTTCTTTGAAAAAAGTGGATGGTATTTTGATGGGGATTGCATTGAATGTGTAGATTGCTCTAGCTAGCATTGACATCTTCACAATATTTGTTCTTCCAATCCATGAGCATGGAACGTATTTCCATTTCTTTGTGTCTTCCTCAGTTTCTTTCATGAGTATTTTATAGTTTTCTGAGTACAGATCCTTTGTCTCTTTGGTTAGATTTATTCCTAGGTATCTTATGGTTTTGGGTGCAATTGTAAATGGGATCGAGTCCTTAATTTCTCTTTCGTCTGTCTTGTTGTTGGTGTATAGGAATGCCACTGACTTCTGTGCATTGATTTTATATCCTGCCACTTGACTGAATTCCTGTATGAGTTCTAGCAGTTTTGGGGTGGAGTCTTTTGGGTTTTCCACATAAAGTATCCTATATTCTGCAAAGAGTGAGAGTTTGACTTCTTCTTTGCCGATTTGGAAGCCTTTTATTTCTTTTTGTTGTCTGATTGCTGTGGCTAGGACTTCTAATACTATGTTGAATAGCAGTGGTGATAGTGGACATCCCTGCTGCATTCCTGACCTTAGGGGAGAAGCTTTCCGTTTTTCGCCATTGAGAATGATATTCACTGTAGGTTTTTCATAGATGGCTTTTATGATATTGAGGTATGTACCCTCTATCCCTATACTCTGAAGACTTTTGATCAGGAAAGGATGCTGTACTTTGTCAAATGCTTTTTCTGCATCTATTGAGAGGATCATATGATTCTTGTTCTTTCTTTTGTTAATGTATTGTATCACGTTGATTGCTTTGTGGATGTTGAACCAAGCTTGCAGCCCTGGGATAAACCCCACTTGGTCGTGGTGAATAATCCTTTTAATGTACTGTTGGATCCTATTGGCTAGTATTTTGGCGAGAATTTTTGCATCCATGTTCATCAAGGATATTGGTCTGTAATTCTCCTTTTTGATGGGGTCTTTGGTTTTGGGATCAAGGTAATGGTGGCCTCATAAAACGAGTTTGGAAATTTTCCTTCCATTTCTATTTTTTGGAACAGTTTCAGAAGAATAGGTATTAATTCTTCTTGAAATGTTTAGTAGAATTCCCCTGGGAAGCCATCTGGCCCTGGGCTTTTGTTTGTTGGGAGATTTTTGATGACTGCTTCAATTTCCTTAGTGGTTATAGGTCTGTTCAGGTTTTCTATTTCTTCCTCGTTCAGTTTTGGTAGTTGATACATCTCTAGGAATGCATCCATTTCTTCCAGGTTATCTAATTTGCTGGCATAGAGTTGCTCATAATATGTTCTTAGAATTGTATTTCTTTGGTGTTGGTTGTGATCTCTCCTCTTTCATTCATGATTTTGTTGATTTGGGACATTTCTCTTTGGCCAGGGGTTTATTAATCTTATTAATTCTTTCAAAGAACCAGCTCCTAGTTTCGTTGATCTGTTCTACTGTTCTTTTAGTTTCTATTTCATTGATTTCTGCTCTGATCTTTATTATATCTCTTCTCCTGCTGGGTTTAGGCTCTATTTGCTGTTCTTTCTCCAGGTCCTTTAGGTGTAGGGTTAGGTTGTGTATTTGAGACCTTTCTTGTTTCTTGGGAAAGGCTTGTATTGCTATATACTTTCCTCTTAGGACTGCCTTTGCTGCATCCCAAAGATTTTGAATAGTTGTGTTTTCATTTTCATTGGTTTCCATGAATTTTTAAAATTCTTTAATTTCCTGGTTGACCCATTCATTCTTCAGTAGGATGCTCTTTAGCCTCCATGTATTTGAGTTCTTTCCGACTTCCCTCTTGTGATTGAGTTCTAGTTTCAAAGCATTGTGGTCTGAATATATGCAGGGAATGATCCCAATCTTTTGTTACCGGTTGAGACCTGATTTGTGACCTAGGATGTGATCTATTCTAGAGAATGTTCCATGGGCACTAGAGAAGAATGTGTATTCTGTTGCTTTGGGATGGAATGTTCTGAATACATCTGTGAAGTCCATTTGGTCCAGTGTGTCATTTAAAGTCTTTATTTCCTTGTTGATCTTTTGCTTAGGCAATCTGTCCATTTCAGTGAGGGGGGTGTTAAAGTCCCCCACTATTATTGTATTGTTGTCGATGTGTTTCTTTGCTTTTGTTATTAATTGCCTTATATAATTGGCTGCTCCCATGTTAGGGCCATAGATATTTACAATTGTTAGATCTTCTTGTTGGATAGACCCTTTAAGTAGGATATAGTGTCCTTCCTCATCTCTTATTAGTTTTGGTTTAAAATCAGTCTTTGGTTTAAAATCTAATTTTTCTGATAAGGATTGCCACCCCAGCTTTCTTTTGGTGTCCATTAGCATGGTAAATGGTTTCCATCCCCTCACTTTCAATCTGGGGGTGTCTTTGGGTCTAAAATGAGTCTCTTGCAGACAGCATATTAATGGGTCTTGTTTTTTAATCCAATCTGATAGCCTGTGTCTTTTGATTGGGGCATTTAGCCCATTTACATTCAGGGTAACTATTGAAAGATAGGAATTTTGTGCCATTGTATTGCTTGTAAGGTGACTGTTACTGTATATTGTCTGTTCCTTTCTGGTCTATGTTGCTTTTAGGGTCTCTCTTTACTTAGAGGACCCCTTTCAAGATTTCTTGTAGGGCTGGTTTTGTGTTTGCAAATTCCTTTAGTTTTTGTTTGTCCTGGAAGCTTTTTATCTCTTCTTCAATTTTCAATGACAGCCTAGCTGGATATAGTATTCTTGGCTGCATATTTTTCTCATTTAGTGCTCTGAATATATCCTGCCAGTCCTTTCTGGCCTGCCAGGTCTCTGTGGATAGGTCTGCTGCCAATCTAATGTTTCTACCATTGTAGGTTACATCTCTCTTCTCCCGAGCTGCTTTCAGGATTTTCTCTTTGTCTATGAGACTCGTAAGTTTTACTATTAGTGTCAGGGTGTTGACCTATTTTTATTGATTTGAGAGGGGTTCTCTGTGCTTCCTGGATTTTGATGCCTCTTTCCTTCCCCAATGTTGGGAAGTTCTCTGCTGTAATTTGCTCCAATATACCTTCTGCCCCTCTCTCTCTTTCTTCTTCTTCTGGGATCCTAATTATTCTGATGTTGTTTCATCTTATGGTATCGCTTATCTCTCGAATTCTGCCCTCGTGATCCAGTAGTTTATCTCTTTCTCAGCTTCTTTATTTTCCATCATTTGGTCTTCTATTTCATTGATTCTCTCTTCTTCCTCATTTATCCTAGCAGTTAATGCCGCTATATTTGATTGCACCTCATTAATAGCCTTTTTGATTTCGACTTGGTTAGATTTTAGTTCTTTTATTTCTCCAGAAAGGGTTTCTCTAACAACTTCCATGCTTTTTTCAAGCCCAGCTAGTATCTTTAAAGTGATGATTCTGAACTCTAGATCTGACATCGTACTAATGTCCGTATTGAGTAGGTCCCTGGCAGTCGGTACTACCTCTTGTTCTTTTTGTTGAGGTGATTTTTTCCGTCTTGTCATTTTGTGCAGAGGAGAATAGATTAATGAGAGAACAAAATGCTAACACGGTAACAACGTCCCCAGAAAATATACTCTAAACAAATCAGAAAAGACCTGAAGCAGTGGAAAAGAAATGGAAAGAGAGAAAAAAGAAAAAGAAAAAAAAATAAAAAAAGATAAGGATAATGATAAAAACAAACAAAAACAGAACAAAACAAAAAAAACCAGAATATGATCAAATATGATCAGGCTGGTACATAGATCAGTGTCACACACTAGATTTTGGGTGTATTTTGGTCTGTTAGAAGAAAGTGCCTCCCAAAATTTTAAAGAAAGAAAAACTTATATATGTACAAAAATAAGAGTTGATATGATGAAGGGATGGAATATGTCTGTAAAGATGGAAATTATAAAAAATTTTATAAAAGGAATTGATAAGTTGTTTGAAAAAAGAAAGAAGAGGATTTAAAAAAAAAAGAAAAAAAGGGAGAGAATGTGATCATGCAGGAGAGTAGAAAAAAGCCATACACTAGAGATTTAGGGTATATTTTGATCTGTTAGAAGAAACTATCTCAAAATTTTAAAGAGAGAACAACTTATATATATATATATGCCAAAAATATGGGTAACTACTATGAATGGATAGAATATGACTAAAAATGAAAAATAAAAATGTTTTTTAAAAAAGGGTTTGATAAGATGTTGGTTGAAAAAGGGAAAAAGAAAAAAAAAAGTTAAAAAAAATTTACTTTGAAAGACTAAAGAATCATGGTAAAAAAGCCATGAATTCTATGTGCAGTATTCCCCTAGCACTGGAGTTCTGCCATTCTCATTGATGGATAAACTTGGTCTTGGCTGGCTGTTCTCCCTGATCTTCTGGGGTAGGGGCCTGTTGCCATGGTTTCCAAATGTCTTTGCTGGAGGCGGAATTGCCCCGCCCTTGCCTGGTCCTGGCTAAGTAATCTGCTCGGGTTTGCTCTTGGGAGCTTTTGTTCCCTGCAAGCTTTCCGTACAGCCTTGGTGGCTGAGAGTGAAAATGGCGGCTTCCCAATCTCCATCCCAGAGGAGCCGAGAACTTGGGGCCCCACTCCTCAATGCGCCTCCAGAGAAAAGCAGTCAGTCACTCCCGTCTCGCCGGTCTCCGGCCGCACTCCGTGTTCCCCCAGCCTGTGACCGAGCGTTTCTATTTCTGGCACCTGACTCGGTGTGGAGTCTCCAAACCCAGCAGATCCCTGTGGTGCGCTCCCACACTGCTCCTCCTGGGGGAGGAAGGGGAGTCTCCCCGTATCTGCCGCTTATTGGGTCCCTGCTGGAGGAGAAGTGGCCCGACTGTGCCGCGGATCATGGTTTATGGCAACCCCGAGCTGAGAGCCCACGTCTCTGCAGCTGGCTTCCCTGCTCCTATACTTGGGAGCTCTGCTGCACTCAGGCATCCCTGGTCTTTCTGTGACCCCGAGGGTCCTGAGACCACACTGTCCCGTGAGGGTTCCACCCCCAGCTTAGCCACCGCAGCGATGTCCCTCAGAGGAGCCGACTTCTAAAAGTTCTGATTTTGTGCTCCACGGCGCTATCACTTGCCAGAAGTGGCCGACGGAGGCCACTCCCCCTCCGTCTATCCTCCCGAATATCACCTCAGATTCACTTCTCCGCACGTCCTACCTTCCAGAAAGTGGCGCTTTTCTGTTCAGAGAGTTGTTGCTCTTCTTTTGTTTGATCTCCTTTTGAGTTTGTAGGTGTTCAGAATGGTTTGAATCCCTATCCAGCTGAATTCCTGAGAGGAGACGAAATTCAGGTCTCCTACTCCTCCGCCATCTTGCTCCGCCCCCTCTATGGTTTACTTTTATAAGAATTTAGTCACTGTTTGGGCTGCCTGGGTGGATCAGTTGGTTACGCGTCTGTCTTCGGCTCAGGTCGTGATCCCAGGGTCCTGGGATTGAGCCCTGCGTCAGGCTCCCTGCTCAGCAGAGAGCCTGCTTCTTCCTCTCCCTCTGCTACTGCCCCTGCTTGTACATCCGCTCTCTCTCTCTCCATCAAATAAATAAATAAAATCTAAAAAGAAAAAATTTAGTCACTGTTAGCATTGGAGAGGAAAATTGCATCAGTACCCTTTCATGACGGTGGTTTTACTTATGAACCAGATAATAATGTTAAAAAAACAAACACACACACATTATGGTATCCAAAGTTTTGGATCTTGAAAGTGTTTGAACTGATTTGGTGATCATGTTATTATTTTGGTATTACTATTTTGTATAATGGGAATTTTGTTTTATTTGAGTACGTTTCCCAAATCAGAAGTTACTAAGTTGCACATTTGTTCTATCAGCACTCTTTTTGTTTAAAGTGATTGAACACTAAATGGAAACTGGCTCAAACAATAAGTAGTTGATTATTGTTTATGTAACTTAGCTACCCAGAGTGGATCCCCCTGATCAAAACGCAGTGCCAGATTTTTTTTCTCTACATTCTTTCTTCTAGATTAGTTCAGTCCCTAGGCTGGCTCTCCTTGGGCTCACAGAATGGCTTCAGCTTTCTCAATCTTATATCAAAGTAGAGCATTTTGAGCCAAAGTCCTTAAATTCACCTTCATTTGCATCAACTGGGATCATATACCTATCTCTACCATCCACAGTGGTCAGATAATTGTGCATCTTAATTGGCTTAAGACTGGATTGTGTCTTTAAGCCAATCACTGCTACTAAGGAAATGAGATATATTGATTGACTCGGAATGGAGTCCCCCCAAACTCAGCTTGGGAATGTGGAGGGATTGTTTCCAAAGGAAACTCTGGGTCCTCTTATAAGAAAGGGGGAGGATGGATGTTGGGTAGCCAAAAGCAGATGTCTACTATAGTGTTGTCGTATATGTGGTGATTTTGTAGAGATTACAGACAAATATTTTTTATTCAAAGTATAATGAAGAAGTTAATATAAAATTTCTCTAATATTCTTTAAATGATTCAATGTACATATGTTTAATCCAAATATCATAAGTATCACTACCCATTTAATTATTCCAGGTTTCACATTAACTCTTAGATTCTCTAAGACCCTTCCTGCAAAGGCACAGGAAATCCAATATGTTATTAGATGATCATGTATTTTCCAGGATCTTTAGGGGGATACGAGGTATCTAGGAATCAGTTTGGGAGTGATTACTTGGCTGCACTGTTCCTTAGACCCAACATTTTTATGAAGGATTCCACTTGGTTGCCACTATTGCCACTAAATATCTGTCATGTTTGAAGCTGTTGAAATTAGACTGTAACTACTTTAGCTAATGTTGTCACCAATAAGAAAGAGACATCTGGGAGCTGGCCCACCACTCACAGCTAGGCCTTGGTGGGTCATTATGCATGAATAATTTCACAGAATACCAACATCAGACAAGGCTACTCTGTGACTGTGATGGATCAATACAAAAACAAGACCACTCCACAACCGTATCTGAACACAGACAAAAACATGAACATTGTCCAAACCACGGAGATGACCAAACATTTCCTTATCCTGGCTAATATGAGTTACTGCTCTTTCTTTGCCACTTACAGCTAAGCTTTACTTGATTCCTCTTGTTGTATAGATAAGATTTATTAATATTCCCAACTGCTGAATTAACCCCTGCTTCCTGACAGGATCCAATCCCAAGTAAATCCCTGCTTCCCTAAACTTTCCCCCACATCAGCTAACATAAGCCCAAATTCTAAAATAAATTTTAACATCCTCTTGTTGAGATGCCCATGGTTCTCCAGTGGTTGTTTTCTCCCTTTTTGCAATAAAAGCAATGAACGCAACTTCTTCAATTACTGGTATGTTTCTGATGTTCTTTAGCTATTGGGCATTAACACCAATAAATGTAGAACTCTGTGTTTTCATTCTTAGGAAGCAGACAGAAAGCTTGTAGTAAATTTCATTCAATTGCCAGGATTGAAGGTAGGTGAGTCTTCTGGAAAGTTGCTTGGGCCCCAGTGTTCAGTAGTTAGCAATGATGATTTTTTACTCAAATGCTAAAGCTAGTCAAGCCCTAACTTTGAAGCAAAGACTTCAAGTAGAACTATTTCAGTAGTCACCTGTACTCTCTTGTCCTGAGTACCACTTAAACTGCTTGTCACCATTACTATTGATGGTTAGTTTTCTGGTATAGTTCTTCATCTATTAACCCAGGCAAAGATGTTTTTTCAAGGTAAGAAAAGGTGTTGGAGGTCAGGAGGGCTCCACATGAGGTTTACTGAGTGTCAAAGTGCTCTAATTTTAAAAATTCACACAAATATCCCCCCCCCCCCACAAAGACAAATTCCACTGGGGCGATTGGGTTGGGACAGTTTGGTTATTTGTTTTATCTATAACCAGTATCCTACCATTTTGGCTGCTGTTACTGGTCTAAGTCATTGTATGTTCTTCCCTTATGGCGTGTCCCCTCATAAAATCTAACTTTCATTAGGGCCCCCAATTCTCTGTCAGGTATATCTCAATCTCAATAGTGGATAGAGTTTAAATATTTTTTCCTGGAAGGCTTTGGCCTCAGTGCAAATCACAGGATGCAAATGGATACATGCATAAGGTAATTTATTCTGCTCCAGTATCCACAAACATCTAATCCTAATCCAGATTGACTTGTGTGGAGAGGGATGTTGTCTAACTCCACTGACCAAAAGCATCTGGGCTCCAGTTCTACTCAGGTATCCTCTTAGTAGCTTTATTTCACTAACAAAACTATGTGCTGCAGAATGGGATTTTCTTCTCCTTATTACCCTTTCTCATCCCATAGGAGTCAGATATGTTTTTTAGCATATTCATTGAAATTAAGCAATGGGTATATAGTTGATAATATGAAGAGAAAGTTTTGTCTCCTAGAAAGTCCAATCTAAAGGACTTCCACCTCCCTTCTGTTAACACAGGGAAAGGACCTGCCATTACTACCAGGATGGAGGCATGTGTAGAATTTAAAATGAGCTACTCATTCTACTTAAGCTACTCTTCTAGAATGGAGCTTCAGGGAGTTCAGAGGGGTAGGAAAGGCCACAACAAAGATAGTAAGAGGGTGAAAGGCAGTAGAAAGGACTCTAAGATGCTCATTTTGCATGGTCTTCTGATAGCTAATGTCTTTGTATGTTTGTGATAAGTTAATAGAAAAGATGTTTTTTACTGTTCACAGACTTCTATGTATGTGGTTATAGTGCATGCATAATGCATATGTACATGTCTACATAATGTCTTTTTTTTGACA
Organism: Mirounga leonina; assembly: GCF_011800145.1. Taxonomy (NCBI): domain Eukaryota; kingdom Metazoa; phylum Chordata; class Mammalia; order Carnivora; family Phocidae; genus Mirounga; species Mirounga leonina. Next base: position 32,734,268 of record NW_023270855.1, on the reverse strand, counting down.
TAATGATAGTCTTTAAATACACCTTAATCAATTGAAAAGCCCTTGAAAAAAACAGAAAAGTTCAAAGCAAACATACAAGATAAAGGTTTCTTTATTGATAATTTGGTTAAGACAAACTTTTTTGAAAAGACTAGGAAGTTTTACAAACTTTTTGTGAAAGTATTTTTAAAATGGTGTTCAGGTATATCTAAAGTATATACTAGCCATATTTATTATCAAACAACACTTTACAATTGTGTAAATTTGCTACTCTTCCTTAATATAAAAATTATATTAGCCAAATTTAACCAGAGATTTAGGGTCGTTGTATTTTATTACTATAACCCATTTTCCTAATAAAATCCCTAGTATAATCCCCAGGGAAAGCAAGTTACTTTAAGGCACTGACCATAGGACCTGTGCCTTTTCCCCCCAACCCCCACATTGTTTGAATGTCCTTCAGTTTTAAAACCTTATTGCTTGGGGTGCCTGGGTGGCTTAGTTGGTTAAGTGACTGCCTTTGGCTCAGGTCATGATCCCAGGGTCCTGGGATCGAGCCCCACATCTGGCTTCTTGCTTCTCCCTCTCCTTCTCCCTGCTACTCCATCTGCTTGTGCTCTCTCTCTCTGTGTCAAATAAATAAGTAAAAATTCTTAAAAAAAAAAAAAAAACACCTTGTTGCTCACCTCCACCTTTAAAATGCCTTTGCTGGTTCTTCCTTCTCTCTAATTAGAAGTACTTCTCAAAGCCAAGTTTTTTATTCATTCAAAAATAGATAGTTGAGAACTACTAGGTGGCAGGCACTGTGTTAGATATGGAATATAACCGTCAACAATGCAGTTTATCCTCTGCTTTCTCTATAATCAAAAGAGGTAAAATTAACTGAGAATTTAATGTGTGTCAGGTCCTATTCTAAGTACTTTATGTGTATTCTTTCTTGTAATCCTCACAACCATCCTAAGAGGTAGCTTTTTTTTTTGTATTTTTTTTTAAGATTTTATTTATTTATTTGACAGAGTGAGAGCACAAGCGGGGGAGTGACAGGCAGGAGAGGTTGAGAAGCAGGCTCTCTGCTGAGCAAGGAGCCCAGTGTGGGGCTTGATCTCAGGACCCTGGGATCATGACCTGAGCTGAAGGCAGACAATTAACCGACTAAGCCACCCAGGCACCCCTAAGAATTAGCTTTAATTTAATCCCTATTTTACAAATAAACAGAGTAGGGCAGAGAGGATAAACAACTTTCTCTACAGTAAAGGGTAAGCCCATGCTAGGCTACTTATACTGCTCTTCTGAAAAATACCATAAAAGAGGTATAAGTTAGTTTTTCTTGGAGTATATAACATCTCTTGTAGAGTGGATGAAATTTGTAAATGTGGATATGAGCATGGGGATGAAACTGTAGAATAAAAGATGTACCATTTACATTTAATATGCAGAATATCAAAATATATTTACTCAAAATAAAATCATGATCTCCTTTTGTCTACTGCTGTCATCCACTAGCTTTATTTTGTATATCTAAAATTAAAAAGTAGGATTATTTAAAAGATATTCTATCATTCAGATCCAAAGAAGTTTGAGTGATGCCATGCTGTATTTGCTGGGGTGCATGGTAGGAAATGCACAAGCATTGATACTGTCCTGCACCGCTATCTTTGGTCTCTTCTAAAGGTTGCTAAGGATAATCTTTCAGATGGATAATCATGGATAATGCACTTAGCTAAATTAAAATTAATTATAACTATATTTAGATAATAAAATAGTTCTATTGAAAATAGGACTCATTTCTGTAGAACAGAAATTTAATCTCTGTGTTATATTGCTTAGGGAATCTGGTACTCTCCTGATATAGGATTAGAATTAAGTTACTTAATACTTACTGAATTGTAAGCTTTTTAGTTTTCTCTCCCCACTTCTTTGTCCCATTTGTTTATCTCCTTGGTTGGCTTGTTTGGGCTTTTTCCAATCCTTGTATTTTTCACGCTAATATTCCTTTTAATGCCTGTAAGCTAAAATGTAAACACTAAATAGAAAAATATAAGTCTGCAATGGGACTTTATCAGCTTTGTTTTCTGTTTATTTGCTTGTTTTAGAAATTGTTCTTTAGTTTGCTGGAAAGCAATCCTGTTTATAAATAGTAGAACCAGTGTTGGAATTATGATTTTCTTTAAAACTGTAACATATAATCTTAGGTGAACTTTTTAATATGTAAGAACATGTAGGTATTGTCATAAATAAGGTTAGCTTAATAAAATACAAAATTTACCCATTTTAATTTTTATTCAGGTTGAAATATACTAATAAATATGCTGTTACTGCTCTAACGAACCACTTGCTTGTATTGCCATCTTCAACCAAAATGTAGATTGTTATAGGTAAGTTGTCTCCTCTTTTTACTTCAAATAGTTGGAACTTAGCTGCAACATGCTGAGAACTGAATGGCTCTAATTTAGAAGATTCTTTGGTGTGTAAAAAGTATTCAATGTATGATATTAAGAATCATTTCCATGTAAGAAACCGCATGGATGCACTTTGGCTCTTTTTCTGTAACGAATCATTTTAATTTAATTTATGTAAATATGAATAAGTATAGTATACAAGTCTTGTATATTATAATACAAATTTTAAATGTTTGAGTATATTGGAAACTGCAAGTTTTCTAGTTGAATATTGGGACAATAGCATCATATATTCAGATGTTAGAACCTTATAGACAATTAAGTAGGAAAGTTGATAGAAATTTATGTAAATTTAGATTGGCAGATTAAGTGCCAGGCCTTGTCTTAAAAGAAGTATTTTTTTCTAATTTTTTAGAATTTGGAATTAAGTCTAAGAAAACAGTTTTCCTTTGTATATTATGGCCTCCTTAGAGGTATAATGAATCAAAAGTTCTGAGATAATTGTAAAATAGTCTTTGTTTTCATCAACTGAGGCTATGCTGCCATAACAAAACAATCCTCAAATCTCAGAAGCTTGAAACAACAAAGGTTTATTTTCTGGTCTTTTAACACATCTCCCATTGGTCAGCTATAACTCAGTTTGATGTTGTCTTCATTCTGGAACCCATGCTAAGGGAACAACCTCTACCTGGAACATTGCCAGTCACATGGTGAAAGAAAATGAAGAATGTAGTAGATTCACACAATGGCTCTTAAAGCTTCTACTTGGAAGTGGCATATCTGGCTTCTTATATTCTGTTGGCCAAAGGAAATCATATGGCAAAGGCTGATGTCATGAAGAAGTACCAAATACTTTGAACAGTAATACCAAATAATTTACCATACTTTACTCTTTTGGTCACAAATATTCATTTCCTTGTCTTTTGCATATAAAATATACTCATTCTATACCCAAGGTAGACAATTCAATAGTCCCATCCAATCATAGTATAAGGCTCAAAATTCAAGATATGATAGTTTCCCTATAAAGCATGGATGTGACTCCTCTTACTTTGGGGACTTGTGACCCTAAAAAGGCAACTTTTATACTCTCCTTAAATACAAACAAAGATGGAACATGGATGGGTACTGCAATAAGTATTCCCATTCCTGAAAGGGGAATAATGGGAGACATAATAGTCATTAGTTTGTCAATATAGTCTGAAATCCTACAGGCTTCACAAGAGCCTCCCACCCTAGGGGTGAGGAATAGCCCTTCATTGGTCACTGTTTCTGCTTTCTGGGAGTAGCTTCTCAGTACATTTTCCCCGCATGGCTGTCTGCTTACCTTCCTTTTCATCATGCCTCCTGGATACATCTGAAGAGGGCACTGGAGAATGTGCTTTCCCTAGATATGCTATCTACCTTCCTCAGTGTGCTACTGAATCAATTAACTCAGGGGCCTGCCCTATCTCTGGACTTCCTTTTGTATGAGATAATGACATATATTTTTATTTAAGCCAGTGTGATTGAGGTTTCTCTTACATGCAACAGAAACATTCTAATTTATAAAAATCTAGTATCATATTCTTCTGAAATAAATAGAACTCTGATAAAAAATTTTTCTCAAGCTGGACTATAACTGCATCAAACTGATTATTAAGATACTCTAAAATGGAAACTGCTTCTGCAGTTCTTTTCAAGTATTATTTTAATATGAAAAGGTAACTTAAAGACTTTTAGCTATCAGAAGCAAATGGATATACTATTACCATTATGACATCATAACTTGATGTTTTATTATTTAAGACTTATGATATTGATTATGATGGTACAAAGATCATTCAATAGGGAAAGAATAATCTTTTGAACAAATGGTTCTGGGACTACCAGATATCCACATGCTAAAGAATAAAGTTGTATCCCTATTTCACCCCGTAGTCAAAAATTAATTCACATTGGATCAAAGACCTAAATGTAACAGCTAAAATACAAAAATTTTAGAAGAAATCATATCTGTAAATCACCATGACCTTGGACTAAGCAATGTTTGGTTAGATACATCACCAAAAGTACAAGCCACAGAAGAAAAAAATAGATAATTAGACCATCAAAGTGGAAAAAAAATTCTTCTTCAAAGAACATAATTATTTATCTGATAAAAGACTTGTATTCAGCATGTTTAAAGCACTATTACTAATCAATAATAAAAAGATACATAACCCAATTTAAAAGTGAGCAAAAGACTCAAATAACATTTCTTCAAATAAAATATACAAATGTCCAAAATGCATATGAAAAGATGTTCAACATCCTTAGCCAGTGGAGAAAAATCAAACCCATGATGATATACCACTTCACGTCCACTAAAATGGCTATAATTTTAAAAAGACAAATGTTGGTGAGGATGTGGAGAAATTGCAACCCTCATACACAGATGATGGGAATGTAAAATGGTGCAGCTTTTGAAAAACAATTTGGCAGTTCCTCTAGAGATTAAATGTAGAGTTACCATTTGACCTAGTTTTCCACTCATGGGTATATTCTCAAAAGAAATGAGAGCACATATCCACATGAAAACTTGTACATGAATGTTCATAGTAGTATTACTTATAGTACTCAAAAAGTGGAAACAAACCAAATAACGGTGATATACAGTACAACATGAATGAACTTTGAGAACATTATGTTAAGTAAAAGAAACCAGACACAAAAGGCCACATATTGTATGATTCCATTTATATGAAATACCTAGGATAGGATATACAAATCTGTAGAGACAAAGATTAGTGATTGCCAGAGGCTGAGGATAAGGGGAAATGAGGAATGACTGCTAATGGGCCCAGTGTTTCTTTTCGGGGTGATGAAAGTATTCTGGAATGAGATAGTGATGATGATTGTACAACTCTGTGAATATACTGAAAACCACAGGATTATACATTTTAAAAGGATAGATTTTATGGCATATGAATTAAATACCTATAAAACAAAAAATGCAAAGTTATGTGTGCCAGCTGAAAAAAATTCAATTGTATTTCTATACAATGATAAATCAGAAAATAGAAAATATTATTCTATTCAAAATAGCATCAAAAAGAATATGAACTGATGAATTATTGAACATTACATCTGAAACTAATGATGTACTATGTTGGCTAATTGAATTTAAATAAAAAAAGAAGTACCTTTGGAATAAGTTTAACAAAAGAAATATGAGACTATTACACTGAAAATTTAAAAATTTTATTGAGAACAATGAAAGATTTAAAGATTTTATTTATTTATTTGACAGAGAGAGACATACAGCAAGAGAGGGAACACAAGCAGGGGGAGTGGGAGAGGGAGAAGCAGGCTTCCTGCTGAGCAGGGAGCCCTATGGAGGGCTCCATCCCAGGACCCTGGGACCATGACCTGAGCCACCTAGGTGCCCTGAGAACAATAAAAGATTTAAATTAATGGAAGGTCATTCCATGTCCATGGATTGGAAGATTCAATATGGTTAAGATGGAAATTCTCCACTAATTGAGCTATAGATTCAATGTAATCCTTATCAAAATTCTGGGTGGCTTTTTGCATAAGTTGAGAAGCAGATTCTAAAATTTATATGGAAATGCAAAACACAGTAGTCAAAACAATTTTGAAAAAGACAAAGTTAAAGGACTTTCACTTCTCAATTTCAGAACTTACTATAAATGTAGTTATCAGGATAGTGTGACAATGACATAAGGATAGATATATAGATGAATGCAACACAATTGAGAGTCCAGAAATCTGTATATTTATAATTAATTGATTTTTGACAAATATGCCAAGGAAATTCATTGGTGGAAAATGTAATCTTTTCAACAAGTGAATTTGGGGCAGTTGGATACCCACATGCAAAAAGATGAACTTATACTCTCATTTCACTTTTATTATACATAAAAATAATAGTCTTAAATGTAAGCTAAAACAATAAAACTTTTAGAATAAAACATAGTAGGTAATCTTTGAGACCTTGGGCTAGGCAAAGATTTCTTAGCTATTTCTTTGCTATGCCAAAAGCACAGGCCATAAAAGAAAAAAATTAATAAATTGAACATCAAAATCCAAAACTTTCACATTTCAAAAGTCACCATTAAGAAAATGAAAAAAATAAACAATACACTGGGAAGAAACACATATCTGATAAAGAACTTGCACCCAGAATTTACCAAGAACCCTTAAAATTCTAGAATAATACAACTCAATTAAAAAATGAGTTAAAGATATGAATGGACATAAGAATGGCTATTGAGCACACGAAAAGAAGCTCAATAACATTAGCTATTAGGGAAATGGCTATTAAAACCACAATGAGACACCATTTCATACCCACTAGAATGGCTATGATAAGTAAGATAACAAATGTTTGTGAGGGTGTAGAGAAATGGGAACACATATGTTGCTGGTGGGAATGTAAAATTCTGTAGCCACTTTCAAAAACCATTTGAAAGTTTTTCAAAAAGTTAAAACTACCAGCAGATCGACTCCTGTGTATCTACCCAAGAGAAATGAAAACATAAGCCCCCACAAAAACTTGTATGTGAATGTTCATAGAAACATTATTTATAATAGCCAAGAACTGGAAACAACTCTAATGGCCATTTACTAATAAATAGACAAAATATGACATATCCATATAATTGAATATTATTCAGCAATAAAAATAACATACTACTTACACATTCTACATTATAGATAACCCTCAGAAACAATGCAAAGTGAAAGAAACATATATTGTATGATTCCATTTCTAGGATATGTCCAGAAAAGTCAAATTTACATATATAGAAAGTTAATTAGTGATTGCCTAGGCCTGGGAATGAAAATCTGGGTTTAATATAAATGGGTATGAGGGATTTTATTGAGGGGACCAAATTGTTCTAAAAATGATTTATGGTGAAAATTGCACCACTCAATTAACTTGCTAAAAATCACTTAAATTGTTCACTTGAAATGGGTGAATTTTGTAATACATTTTTTACATACTAGTAAAGCTGTTAAAAAAATAAAAGGTGCATGACACATGGTGATATGCCAAAACACAGGAAGGGGATGAGGACAGAACAATTAAAAATGGTGTTTTGGGTTTTGCGGCCAATTTAGAAGTATCACAACAATGAGATGAGACCAAAATGTTTAAAAATGATTTCTCTTTTGGTGCTTTTATTTCTGTCTTTGGTGGCCAGAATCAGTGGTGACTGAGAACCTCTGTCATTTAGGATATGCACAGATTCTGATGCTGTCTAAAGATATTGAAAAATAAGTCACAGGAAAAAAAGTGCTACAAAAATTCTTCAAAAAGTTTCACCAGCTGCTACCATTTTCTAAGTCTTTCTAGGTCTTCATTTTGTCAATTACTTTATAATTCATATAGTTTCATGTGGTTGTTGTTGACTCTAAATTTTATCTGAAGTTATTTTCTAAGACCCAGATACTGTTTCACAGTAAAGATTTGTGTCTTCTCCGAATTGAAATATTTTGATCTAAAGTAAGCTTATGGAGATAACTATTTCAAAACAAAGCATTGTATTTCTGGAGGAAATATTAATTTGGATAGCTTATTAGATAGTTTATAATAGTTAATACTCCTATTTAGGTCCTCTCTTTGGGATGGTTGGTTTTATTTACTCATTCATGGATCTAGGCATTGATTCAGCAAATATCTATTAAGCACTTATGCTTACCTAGCACTAGGCTAGCTGCTGGGATTATACCAATGAACTCCATACAAGGAAAGGAAAAAATAAACAAGGAAACAGTAATTTCACAAGAAAGGAGGTCATACAAGAAAGAGTGGCCAAAGAACCTATTGTAGACTGGTTTATAGGTGGTCTCTGGGGAGGTGATAAGTGAGCTAAGATCTGAATGATGAGAAAAACACCCAGCCATGTGAGGATTTGTGGAAAGAGCATTTTAGGCCATGGTACTATAAAAGACCTCCTAGGAGAGATGGTGCTGGCACTGTTTCTGAGAATTAGAATGTATTTGGAATGTGATGTGGGACTCATGTTTTGTAGGCCAGAATAAGTAGAATGCATTTTGGTCCAATTGCAACAGAAAGGCATTGTGAAATTTTTAAGCAGGGTGGTAACATAATCCGATATATATTTCATATAGGTCAAGTAGGCTGCTCAATGGAAAATGGAATGGGGAGGGAGATAGAATGCAAAGTTAAAACAGAAAGACCAACTGAAAGGCTTTGCAACAGTCAGGAAAAGAGATGGTGGTATCTTGGGCCATAATAATAGCAATAGAGATGGAAAAAGATGAGTAGATTTGATATTTTTTTAAGTTAGAATTAATGGTACTTGTTAATGGGTTAAAGGGATGGGGAGATTAAATAAATTAAAGAGGACTTTTAATATTTGGTGTCAAGAACTGGGAGAATGTTACTGAGATGGGGAAGATTGGAGGAGAAACAAGTTTGGGTAGAAAAAAATAAACGTTTTTCTGTTTTGAAAAGGTCAAATTTGTGATCCTATTCATCATCCTAGTAGAATATCAAGTGGGCAGTTATATGTTTAATTTGGAGCTCAAAGGAAAGTTCATATGATTGGACACATATCTGAGGGTTACTGGCATATAGATGGCATTTAAATCCATAATTTCAATCTCTGGATGAGATTACCTAGGGAGGAGGAAAGGGCTCAGATCTGAATTCTGAGTTTTTCCAACATTTAAAAGATAGCAGAGAAAAAGCAGAGGAGGTCAAGTAAATGAGGAGGGTTGAGTACATCTCCAGCCAAAGGCTCTGCTGCTACTCACCTTCACCTGGTTGTTGTCAGGTACCACCATGAAAAGCCATATTGGAGCTTAAGGCAAAAGGAAAAACATTTATCTCTATATGTACTAAACAAAATATCCTCTTAGATTTTGAACTAATTGGAAAAAGTTATTTAAAAATCTACAACAAAAATCAGTTCAATTTGTATAAAATTGCGAACCCTCATAAATCTGCCCAGTGGGAAGACTTGATGGGCAAGTGACCCCAGAACAGAGGGCTGGTTGGAAATGGCTATTTTCATTGCACAATAATTGCACATAATGTGTAAAACAAAAAAACAACAGCCTGTCTTTATTTAACATTTTGATATTTTGTTAATCATGGATTTTTGCATTTTGATTTTTTATAAATTGCATTAAAGTATTATTTATCCTGATTATCCCAAGTTTTTTGGCAGTCCTTGAAATTTTGTATCCACAGAGTGTCTCATTTGTCTCACCCTAATCCTGATCCTGGACTCAAGACAGAATTTCTCCATTTTTAGAGAGAGGCTGACACATCCAGGTTTTAATGTGAAATCTCACATTTTGAATATGTTGGCTAGGGAGCTTGGATTCAAGACAAAAGTGTGGGGAGATCCTGAGCTCACCTCCTTCCCCTGGATACAGCAATATACAAGTACATTTGGAATAATTCCCACCAAAAGACACCTGGAAACTGGATGAACAGAGCCTCCACCAAGGGACAGCACCAAGATGGGTAGAAGAAATATGGCCTCACTAGAGAAAAAAACCACACCCCAGTCATGGTGCTCTGTGGTCTGGAAAGATCTCAAAGGTACACACTTCCCTGAGATGTGAGAAATTTGAGCTCCACATCAGGCACCCCAACCCTTAGATCCTGTGCAAGAGAAATGAGCTCCCAAAACATCTGGCTTTGAAAAGCAACAGCGAGTATGTCCAGGAAAACTACAGGACTGTACAGATAGCAAAACACACTCTTTTTTTTTTTTTAAACCATATAATGTATTACTTGTTTCAGAGGTACGAGACTGTGATTCATCAGTCTTACACAATTCACAGTGCTCACCATAGCATATACCCTCCCCAATGTCTATCACCCAGCCACCCCATCCCTCCCACCCACCTCTACTCCAGCAACCCTGTTTGTTTCCCGAGATTAAGAATTCCTCATATCACTGAGATCATATGATACATGTCTTTCTCTGATTGACTTATTTCGCTTAGCATAATACCCTCCAGTTCCATCCACGTCATTGCAAATGGCAAGATCTCATTCATTTTGATGGCTGCATAATATTCCATTGTATATATATACCACATCTTTATCCATTCATCTGTTGATGGACATCTTGGTTCTTTCCATAGTTTGGCTATTGTGGACATTGCTGCTGTAAACATTGGGGTGCACATACCCCCTTTGGATCACTACATTTGTATCTTTGTGGTAAATACCCAGTAGTGCAATTGCTGGATTGTATGGTAGCTCTATTTTCAACTTTTTGAGGAACCTCCATACTGTTTTCCAGAGTGGCTGCACCAGCTTGCATTCCCACCAATAGTGTAGGAGGGTTCCCCTTTCTCCGCATCCTCGCCAACATTGCCAAGCGATGTCGAGCACTTTTTCATGTGTCTGTTGGCCATTTGGATGTCTTCTTTGCAGAAACATCTGTTCATGTCTTCTGCCCATTTCATGATTGGATTATTTGTTCTTTGGGTGTTGGGTTTGATAAGTTCTTTAAAGATTTTGCATACTAGCCCTTTATCTGATATGTCATTTGCAAATATCTTCTCCCATTCTGTCAGTTGTCTTTTGGTTTTGTTGACTATTTCTTTTGCTGTGCAAAAGCTTTTTATCTTGATGAAGTCCCCATAGTTCATTTTTGCCCTTGCTTCCCTTGCCTTTGGTGATGTTTCTAGGAAGAAGTTGCTGCAGCTGAGGTCGAAGAGGTTGCTGCCTGTGTTCTCCTTTAGGATTTTGATGGACTCCTGTCTCACACTGAGGTCTTTCAGCCATTTTGAGTCTGTTTTTGTGTGCAGTGTACGGAAATGGTCCAGTTTCATTCTTCTGCATGTGGCTGTCCAATTTTCCCAACACCGTTTGTTGAAGAGACTGTCTTTTTTCCATTGGACATTCTTTCCTGCTTTGTTGAAGATTAGCTGACCATAGAGTTGAGGGTCCATATCTGCGCTCTCTATTCTGTTCCATTGATCTATGTGTCTGTTTTTGTGTCAGTACCATACTGTCTTGATGACAGCTTTGTGATAGAGCTTGAAGTCTGGAATTGTGATGCCACCGGCTTTGCTTTTCTTTTTCAACATTCCTCTGGCTATGCGGGGTCTTTTCTGGTTCCATACAGATTTTAGGATTATTTGTTCCATTTCTTTGAAAAAAGTGGATGGTATTTTGATAGGGATTGCTTTAAATGTGTAGATTGCTCTAGGTAGCATAGACATCTTCACAAGATTTGTTCTTCCAATCCATGAGAAGAAGAAATAGTAGGAAGGGAAAAATGAAGGGGGGGAATCGGAGGGGGAGATGAACCATGAGAGACTATGGACTCTGAGAAACAAACTGAGGGTTCTAGAGGGGAAGGGGGTGGGGGGATGGGTTAGCCTGGTGATGGGTATTAAAGAAGGTATGTATTGAATGGAACATTGGGTGTTATACGCAAACAATGAATCATGGAACACTACATAAAAAAAATAAATAGGAAAAAAAAAAAGATGCTGTATACAGATCCACGCAGTCTAGAAACCAGTGCAAAGACATCAGACCAAAAAGCCCAAAGACCACAGGTAAAGGAAACCCACTTACTTGGCATGCCAGCAGGGTGGCAGGAAGCAGCTGAGCCTCTCCCTGGGGACTGAGAAATGGGGACAGCCACATTTGCCAGCTTATTCTGCCTTGCTGATCTCAGTGTCATTGAGCACCAGTTTGGAATCTTTCCTCTAGACTGCTATGTCAGGGGGTGTGCCCCATTGAGAGCCTGCCCAAACCTATGTCTTGCCAGGCCTTGTAGCTGGCAGAACAGTAACCCCGCCCACCAGTGCATCCATAGCAGTCATGGCCAAGACTCACAGCACCCCCAGCTGAGGTCCAGCCCCACTCTTCAGCATGCGCCCAATAGTCACAGCTCTGCCACAACAGGAGGGTGAATATAGCCTACACAGGGAACACCCCTGGAGCACCTGGCTCTGGTAGCCAGTAGTGATTGTGCTTCCGGGCCCCACAGGACACCTCCTACATAAGGCCACTCCTTCAAGACTGGGCAAACTAAAATAAGTAAATAAAAGACAGGGAGAACTACCTAAAACAAACAAACACAGAGAGTAGCAAAATAAGACAGAGGAATTTGTTTCACATGAAAGAACAAGATAAAACCTCAGAAAAAGAACTAAATGAAAAAGGAGCAATCTACTGAATAACATCAAAAGTAATGGTCATAAACATGCTTACCAAACTCAGGAGAAGAATGGATAAACACAGTGAGAACTTTAACAAAGAGAGAAAATATAAGAAAGTATTAATCAGAACTGAAGAATAAAATAACAGAAATGAAATCTACAGTAGAGGGAATAAATAGCAGATTCAATGATGTAGAAGAACACATCAGTGATCTGGAAAACAGGGTAGTGGAAATCACCCAGACTGAACCACAAAAAGAAAAAGCTTTTTTAACCATGAGGATAGCTTAGGGGACCTCTGGGATAGCATCAGTCATATTAATATTCACATTGTAGAGGTCCTGGAAGGAAAAGAGAGAGAAAAGGGGACAGGAAGAATATTTGAAGAGATAATAGCCAAAAACTTCCCTAATTTGGAAACAGACATCCAGGTTAAGGAGGAACAGAGTCCCACACAAGAAGAACTCTTAGAGATCCATACCAAGACACATCGCAAATGTCAAAAGCAGCAAGGGAAAAGCAGTTAGTTACATTTAGGGGGACCACCATGAGAGTATCAGCTGATTTTTCAGCAGAAATTGTGCAGGTCAAAAGGGAGTGGCATAATATATTCAAAGTGCTGAAAGGAAAAAAACTTACAATCAAGGATAGTCTACCCAGCAAGGTTATCATTCAGAATTGAAGGGGAGATGAAGAGTTTCCAATGGTGTTGGGCAAACTGGGAAGCTACATGTGAAAGAATGAAACTGGACCATTTTCTTTTACCATGTACAAAAATAAACTCAAAATGGATTAAAGACTTAACTATAAGGCCTGGAATCATAAAACTACAAGAAAACATAGACAGTAAGCTCTTTGACATGAGTTTTAGTGATACGTTTTTGATCTGTATCCAGGACCAACAAAAGCAAAAATAAACAAATGGGACTACATCAAACTAAAAATGCCTTTGCTTATCAAAGGAAACCATTAACAAAATGAAAAGGCAACCTACTGAATGGGAGAAACTATTCAAAAATGATATAACTCATAGGGGTTAACATCCAAAATATATAAAAAACTTAAAAGAATCAATATAAAAAAATCTGATTTAAAAATGGCAGATGACTTATGAGGCGCCTGGGTGGCTCAGTTGGTTAAGCATCCAACTCTTAGTTTCGGCTCAGGTCATGATCTTGCAGTTGTGGGATTGAGCCCCACATTGGGCTCTGCTCTCAGCGTGGAATCTGCTTCAGATTCTCTCTCCCTCTCCCTCCCACTTTCTCTCTCTTTCTAATAAATAAAAATAAATAAAATAAAAATGGGCATATGACTTGTATAGGCATTTTTTCAAAGAAGACATAGATGGCCAACAGGCACATGAAAAGGTGCTCAACATAATCATTAGCCATCAGGGAAATGTAAATTAAAACCACCATGACCTATCACTTCATAGTTGTCGGAATGGCTATTTTGAAAAAGAGAAGAAGTAAGTTTTGGTGAGGATGTAAAGAAAAGGGAACCCTTGTGCACTGTAGGTGGGAATGTAAGTTGGTGCAACCCCTATGTAAAACAGTATGGAGTTTCCTCAAAAAAATTAAAAATAAAAGTAACATATGACCCAGCGATTCTACTTGTAGGTATTTATCCAAAGAAAATACCAATCCAAAGAGATATATACATCCCTATGTTCTTTGCAGCATTATTTACAATGGCCATGATATGGAAACAAGTCCATCAACAGATGAATGGATAAAGAAAATGTGGTGTATATCACACACACACATATGTGTATATCACACACACACACAGAGGAACATTACTCAGCCATAAAATGGATGAAATCTTGCCATTTATGGCAACATGGATGGACCTAGAAGGTATTATGCTAAGTGAAATAAGTCAGACAGGAAGACGAATACCTTATTACTTCACTTATAAGTGGAATCGAAACAGACTTATACATACAGAGGACAAACTTATGGTTGCCACAGGGGTTGGGATCAGGGGAGTGGACAAAATAGGTGAAGAGGATTAAGAGGTAAAATTTTCCAGCTGTAGTATAAAGATGTGGGGATGTAATACACAGCATAGAGAATATAGTCAATGATATTGTAACAACTTTGTTTGGTGACAGATGGTCACTAGACTTGTGATGATCATTTCATAATGTATATAAATATCAAATCACTATGTTGTATACCTGAAGCTAATACAATATTTTATGTCAATTATTCTTCAAAAAATGTTGACAAGTTATTAAAGATTTAAATAACATAATGTTGGTCAAACAAAGCATTAGGAATTCTACCATAAAGCATCCTGGTATCATGAAAAGCTCATAGACAGGCTGTCAAAGACTTGAGTTCTTGTCTTATTTTAACCTAACCAGGCACTATAACTTTCCTGGCCTTCATTTTTCACATTATTATAAGTATACTTCTATGACCCAGTGTCAAGCATGATAATTAGAATTTTATGAAATACTAGCAGTGATCAAGTCCTATGGATCTGAAGTGTAAATGTTAGATTGAACCATATGAAATTACTGATAATTGGCCATTTTGGATCTACAAAAACATTAATTTCATGTTATTCAACCTAATAGTTTTGTTTCACTTGAGGCTGAGAGTATGATGCACCAGGCATTGCTGTGCTGAGCCATATTAGAACCTAAGGCAAAAGGAAAAATGTGTTCCCCCACATTGTATAGCAAGATCAGGAATTTGGCCAGAAACCCCTAGGCCAAGGACAAGAGCATTAATGGAGACAAGATAATGATTTGCCTTTTTTCCCCAACTGTAACAGCAGCTAATTTGATCTGAGCTCCTGTTCCCAGGTTTCTCACTTAAGCATTCATTCTCTAGGCCTCCAGGTGGCTCATACCTGAGTCTGTTTAGGATTTCTGACTAAGATCTGAGTCATTTATATGTATGAAGATTGTAAACCTTCATTGTTTGTAAAAATAATACCACTTTGAAATAAATAGCTCAAGTTCAAAGTGAAAAGAAATGAATGTGTCTCTATCAACACTTGTAGATTCATTTTTATCCAGAACAGTTAACTGAGTTTAGCATTAACCAAGCATAAAGTGTAGCTATGCACCAACCTCTACTAATCTGAGTGCAACTACTCATGCATACCAGGTATAGGGTACTTACAATGATTATCTTATTAATTTAAAGTGGGCCTTATAGCAGTCCACAGTGTGGTTTTTTCCCTTCTCCCTCAGGCAATTAATTTTAAGCTATAGCTAATGCATGCAAACCAGATGTACATTGATTTCAGGCTGGGTTACTTGTTAAATCCAATTCTTTAGTGTCAATGCAGTACTTTGTGCTTAAACATGAAGTATATTTTGAGAAAATATGTAGAATCGCCTCATATGCTGAAGGATATTAAAGGGTTTTTAGTTCAATTCAAGAAACATAGTAGGTGTTCACTACAGAATTGTTGAAGGAATAAACATGTATTAATACTTAACTGTATGCTTGATGCTGTGATATCAAAATATAAAAACCCTGCTCTGGCAGGAAAGTATGGGAATATCTGAGTATGTGAATGCAATTGGTAGGGCAGCAGTGGTAGTGGTAGTCTTTCATTCTGTCAGTTTTGCAGAGTGGTTTTAGTCCTTTGTCCTAGAATCTTAGTTGTAAGTCTATTCCTCTTGGTCCTAGTCACTAGTCCTCCTAGCAATTCTGGGAGCTTCCCAAAATCTTTTTAATGAACTACTTCTCTTTAATTAGCTAAAGTTAGTTTCTGTTGCTTGCAGCTAAAACCCTTGAGTGATTCAAGGGAGAACCCCCCAGTACAAGGGAGATGCCCTTTTATAGATAGAATTATTTTTACAATAAACCTGAGGGGAGTATACCTAAGGAATAAATCAGGATGAAGAGTTTTGAAATAACTGGGGCACAAAAGCTTTTTCCCTAAGGCTTTTTAAAAGGAAATGAGACCACCTCTGCAGTGTATGTACCTAATGTGTCAATAAAGTCCATCAGCCCTGCTATCAATGCGAACATTTAGTGGGTGGGCAAGCTAACTTTTGTCACTTCACTAGCATCATTATATGAAATTAAAAAAATAATGATCCTAATTCATCAGCAAGTTTTAAATTACATTCACCTATTTGCTATGATAGTGAAGTTTATAACACCTTAGGCAGATTTAGGGAGATTTCAGTGAGAAATGGTTTAAGATAAAAAGTCTCCATGGATTGATTACAACAGGAGTTTATTTGTAAAATTTGTTTGCATGGCATATTTCATTTCTCAACATTGTCAGATAAATCTGCTGTTGCTGTAGTTGCTAGATATCCAATTCATTCATGTTGGTATAAATTCACTAGTAAATTTTTGCTAGTAGCCATATATAAACTTTTCATGGATGGTCAGTTTATCTAATGGAGAAAAAATGGATTCTGACTTCATTTAGACAATTTACTTTCTTTACATGTAAAGATAAAAATGAATTAAGAAACATTTGTAAACACAATTATTTGTAAAAGTAACTATAACTTATTTAAATAGTAATTTCTTTTTTTAAAAGATATTATTTATTCATTTGAGAGAAAGAGAGAACACGCATGCATGGGGGAGGGGCAGAGGGAGAGGGAGAGAATCCCAAGCACACTCTGTGCTGAGTTTAAGTTGTAGTTACTTTTGCTGTCAAGTTAATGCTGTTATCAGTAAAACTACAATTTTTTTTTAAGATTTTATTTATTTGAGAGAGTGAGCAAGTGAGCATGAGTGAGGGGAAGGGGCAGAGGGAGAAGGAGAAGCAGACTCTCCAGTGAGTGTGGAGCCCCATATGGGGCTTGATCCCAGGGTCCCAAGATCATGACCTGAGCTGAAGGCAGATGTTTAACCGACAGCCACCCAGGCACCTCTAAATAGTAATTTCTTTATAGTATTGTCCTATAGGTATAGCTTCAAAATATTTATGTTTTAAAGCATCCACTAAAAATGTTAATGTCCAAAGTGAATCTTCAGAGATGTCAAAATTCCATTATCTCTTTGATAATAAATATTCAACATTGATAGGATGTCAGATCTGGCTGATTGCTTGTCAAGAGTGTTGTAGAAAAAAAGTTTAATCATTGGATGATAAGATCATTAGACTAAATAAGTGACCTTTAGTTTCTTTCAAATCTTGAAATTCTATGAGCATCTATGATATACAGTTAGGGTCAAATTTAGGACTCATAGTTTAACAAATACTTTTTATATTTGTGTAATTTTAATTCCATCTCAAATTTTAAAATCTGGATAAAACTATATAGTTATTCTTTATATAAATTACCTTTATTAAAATAATAGAATTAAATGAATTGAGGCTCCAGAAAATTATCTAGCTCATTACAAATTCCTAGTTAAATATAAAACATTGTAATTTTAAACAGAAACAGTATTTTCAACAAATACTTTTAATTTTTTGGTTTTATTTAAATTACTTTATGTATAATTTACATATATACACTGTTTATTTTTATTTTTTAAGATTTTATTTATTTATTTGAGAGAGAGAGAGAATGAGAGAGAGTACATGAAAAGGGTTAGGGTCAGAGGGAGAAGCAGACTCCCTGCTGAGCAGGGAGCCCGATGCGGGACTCGATCCAGGGACTCCAGGATCATGACCTGAGCTGAAGGCAGTCGCTTAACCAACTGAGCCACCCAGGCGCCCTATACACTGTTTAATAGCATATATATAATACATATAAATGTTCTATCTATATATAGAATATATATCATATACACATATCTACTATATATAATGTATACATTATAATAGTAAATATGTATATAACTATACATCATATAGAGTATATATGTTATACACACACATACATATGTATATATACTTACATACCTACGTATACATATATATGTATATAAATGTTCTATCTCCAAAACATCTCTCAGATCCATTTGTTTCTTCTTCAGCTCCTTTGTTACATTTCCTAATTCAAATAATTATCACTTTGTACCTGGGCTGCTATTGTAGACTTTTGCTGCTCTCCCTGCTTCCACTTTTGCCCCCTCCAAGCAGCCAGAATGAACTTTTAAAACTGTCAATCATATATCATTCCTCTCCTTAAAATCTTTCTGTGGCTTCCCTCTGCCCTTAGTATATAATCTTAGTTCCATAAAATGGCCAACAAAGCCCTCCAAGCTCTCACATGGCCTACATCTCCAACTTCATCTCTATCCCTAGTCTCTTTTTTTCTCTCAGCATTTTTTCTGGTTACAGGAATATAGTACTGTAATTTACATGCCATACAATTAAACCATCTAAAGTGTAAATTCAATAGATTTTTATATAGCCAGAAAACTGTGCATCCTTCACCACAATCATATTTAGAACATTTTTATCACTCCGAACAGAAACGCTGTACCCTTTAACAGTCATCCTTAATTTACCATGACACTCTCAGCCCTAGGCAACCACTAATCAACTTTCTATCGCTATAGATTTGCCTATTCTGGATATTTTATTTAAATGGAATCAAACAAGGTATGATTTTTGTGATTGGCTTTTTTTACTTAGATAACATTTTCAAGGTTCATCCATGTTGTAGCATGTATCTGGACTATATATTTTTGTCACAGAATACTCCATTGTGTAGATGTATCACATGTTATGTATCCATTCACCAGTTGATGGATATTTGAGTTGTCTCCATTTTTTGGCTATTATGAATAGTGCTGCAATGAACATTCACGTACAAGTTTCTAAGTGGAC
Organism: Mirounga leonina; assembly: GCF_011800145.1. NCBI lineage: Eukaryota > Metazoa > Chordata > Mammalia > Carnivora > Phocidae > Mirounga > Mirounga leonina. Next base: position 32,715,015 of record NW_023270855.1, on the reverse strand, counting down.
ATATATTTATTTCCCTTTGATATATACCTAGAAGTAGAGTTGCTGGATCATATGGTAACTCTATGTTTGCAGTGATCCTCCCTTATCCATGGTGGATATGTTCCAAGAATTCTAGTGGATGCCTGAAACTACAGATAGTGCAGAACCTTTTATAGAGTGTGTTTTTTCCTTTACCTATTTACCTATGATAAAGCTTAATTTATAAATTAGGCACAGTAAGAGATTAACAATAATAACTAATAATAAAATAGAACAATTATAACAACATACTGTAATAAAAGTTATGTAACTGGTTGCTCTCTCTCTCAGAATATCTTGCACTATTCCCACCTTTCTTCTTGTGATGATGTGAGATGATAAAATGCCTGTGTAGTAAGATGAAGTGAGGTGAATGATGACATAAGTATTGTGATGAAGCATTAGGCTACTGTTGACCTTCTGATGATATGTCAGATGGAGGATCATCTGCTTCTGGACTGCAGTTGACCACAGATAAGTGAAACTGGGGAAAGCAAAACTGTGGACAAGGTGGGGGACTACTATAATCTTGAAGATCTGCCAAATTGTTTTCCAAAGAACTGTGCCATTTTATATTCCTACCGCCTGTGGATGAGGGCTCCAATTTCTCCACATTCTTGCCAATACTTATAGCTATTTGTCTTTTTTAGTATTGCCATCCTCATGGGAAATGGTATCTTATTGTGGGTTTAATTCACATTTCTCAGATGCTAGTGATGTTGAACATCTATTTTATCTGCTTATTGCTCATTTTTATATCTTCTTAGGAGAAATGTCAATCCAGAACTTTTGCCCATTTAAAAAATTGGATTGTCTTTTTCTTAATGCATTTTAAGAGTTGATTATATATTCTAGTTAGAAGTTTCTCATCAGAAAAATGATCTGCAAACATTTTTTCCCATTGTGTGGATTGTCTTTTTCCTTTCTTGATAGTGTCCTTTGAATAACAAATATTAATAATTTTGATGAAGACCAATTTATTTTTTCTTTTGTGGCTTGTGCTTTTGTGTCATACCTAGGAAACTATTGCTCAATCCAAGATCACAAAGATTTAAACCTATGTTTTCTTCTTTTTTTTTTAAAGATTTTATTTATTTATTTGAGAGAGAGAGAATGAGAGACAGGGAGCATGAGAGGGAGGAGGGTCAGAGGGAGAAGCAGACTCCCTGCTGAGCAGGGAGCCCGATACGGGACTCGATCCCGGGATGCCAGGATCATGACCTGAGCCGAAGGCAGTCGCTTAACCAACTGAGCCACCCAGGCGCCCCCTATGTTTTCTTCTAAGAGTTTAATTTTTAAGCTCTTACAGTTAGGTCTTTGATCAATTTTGAGTTAGTATTTGTATATAGCATGAGGAAGGGCTCCAACTTCACTCTCTTGCATGTGGTAATCCAGTTGTCCCAGTACCATTTGTTGAAAAGACTGTTCTTGCCCTATTCAGTGGTCTTGGCACCATTGTTACAAATCAGATGTGGGTTTATTGTTGGACTCTCAAATCTATTCCATTAATCTATAAGTCTATCCTTATGTCAGTACCACACTATCTGGATTATTGTGGTTTTGTAGTAAGTTTTGAAATTGGGAAAGTGTGAATCTTCCTACTTTATTCTTCTTTTTTCAAGAATGTTTTGGCTATTCTGGCTTTTTTGCATTTCCAAATAAATTATAAGATCAACTTGTCAATTTCTGCAAAAAAGGCACCAATGCCCAGGCATGTAATAGTAAAACTTGCAAATCTTAGAACCAAGGAAACCATCTTAAGGGCAGTTAGGGGGAAGATATTCCTTATGTACAGAGGGAGGAACATCAAAATAACATCACACCTATCCACAGAGACCTGGCAAGCCAGAAAGGCCTGGCAAGACATATTCAGGGTACTAAATGAGAAGAACATGCAGCCAAGAATACTTTATCTGGAAAGGCTGTCATTTAGAATGGATGGAGAGATAGAGAGCTTCCAAGACCAGCAGAAACTGAAAGAATATGTGACCATTAAGCCAGCCCTACAAGAAATATTAAAGGGGTTCTATAAAAGGAGAAAGACCCCAAGAGTGATATAGAACACAAATTTACAGAGATAGTCTATAGAAACAAGGACTTCACAGGCCACATGATGACAATAAATTCATATCTTTCAATAATCACTCTCAATGTGAACAGCCTAAATGCTCCCATAAAACGTCACAGGGTTGCAGATTGTATAAAAAGACAGGACCCATCCATATGCTGTCTACAAGAGACTCATTTTGAACCTAAAGATACATCCAGACAAAGTGAAGGGATGGAGATCCATCTTCCATGCCAACGGACCTCAAGAGAAAGCTGGGGTAGCAATTCTTATATCAGACAAATTAGATTTTAAGCTAAAGACTGTAGTTAGAGACACAGAAGGACACTATATCATTCTTAAAGGATCTATCCAACAAGAAGATCTAACAATTGTAAATACCTACGCCCCCAACGTGGGAGCAGCCAACTACATAAGCCAACTGTTAACCAAAATAAAGAGTCATATTGATAATAATATGTTAATTGTTGGAGACCTCGATACTCCACTCTCAGCAATAGATCCATCTAAGCAGAAAATCAACAAAGAAACAAGAACTTTGAATGACACACTGGACCAGATGGACCTCATAGATACATACAGAACATTCCACCCTAAAACAACAGAATACTCATTCTTCTCGAGTGCACATGGAGATTTCTCCAGAATAGACCCCATACATCAGTGGCAGAGCATTTGACTGCAGAATAGACCCCATACTGGGATGTCTTTTCATTTATTTAGGTCTTATTTAATTTCTTTTTTTAACTTAATTTTTATTTTTTTACATCTTCTTTATTTTGTGTTGGTGATGTTTTGTAGATTTTATTGTACAAAGTTTTAGACTTGTTTGGTAAATTTATTCCTAAATATTTTCTTCTGATGCTTTGTCAATGAATGTTTTCTTAATTTCATTTCCAAATTATTCATTGCAAACGTGTAGAAATACAATTGATTTTTTTATATTGATCTTGTATCTTGCAACTTTTCTGTATCTATTTATTAGCTCTGATAGTTTTTTGTGGCCCTGAGGATTTTCTACATACAACATCATGTCATCTTCCGAGATGTTTTTACTTCTTTCTTTTCAATCTGGTTGCCTTTTATTCTTTTTCTTGCCCAAGAACATATGTTGGATAAAAATGGTGAGAACTGACATTCTTGTCTTCCTCCTGATTATACAGGGAAAGTTTTTCAGTGTTTAGTCAATAAGTATGATGTTAGCTGTGGATTTTTATCCATAGTTTCTTACGCACCAACCACACACAGTTTTTAGACTTGCCAAACTTTCCTGCCTCAGGGCCTTTGCCATCCTGCTTTTTTTCATGTTTGGCTTCTTCTCATCCTTCAAATGTCCAAAAAGCCTTTCCTGACTACCCCAGCTAAGATGGACTGCCTTCTCCAATTATTTTTCTCTAGGAGAACATCCTGTTTCCTTCATAACACTTATTCCAATCTATAGTTATTTTTATATTTATTTGCTTGTTCATTTTCTGTCTCTTCATCTATGTTTCATGAGGACAGGGACAATTTCCATCTTGATTGCATTGTGTCTCTTGTGCCCAGAACAATAAGCACTCCACACATTCTGGTGAATGAATGAGTGAATAAATAAACACTCACCATATACTTGTGTGTCTCTGAAGTCATGTGATAGATTTTAACAAACGTGCCTGCACCTACCCACTTAAAGACTATCTTCCAGTTAGAGTAGCCACTTCAGAAACTACTGAATTGATTCATAATGGTACCATTTTCAAAATGTTTTTAGAATTCTTTTGTTTCTTAAATTCTACATATGAGTGAAGTCTTTGGGAATTGGCTTCACAGCCTGTGGCACCTTCTTTGCGTCATATCAGTTCTTAAGAAGAATATGAATTGTGTAAAATGAAATCTGTATCTGCACTATTAGACATGCAAATGCATGATGATATGACATGGCAGTGGATTTTAGCATGCTCATTAAGAGAGCAGTCTTGTTTCTTTTTCACTAACATGTTTGGAAGCTCATTGTATGGTCCTAGAGTCAATTCACTTAGGTATGTGGAAAAGAGAAAACCTGCAGATAGCTCTTGTCTGAGATTCACATCATAGATTGCTTTTCATTTAGTCTGTAAATATGCCAGGTTGATTTTTAAGTGAGACCTCTGATCCTATCCTGGCTCTGATACCTATGGCTCTAGGACCCCGATAAGTTATTTAACCCATCCAAGGGTTAGCTTCTTTCCTGTAAAATCACTCAATTTATTGGACTTCTAATAGTTACATGAGATGATACTGCAAATGCTTACCACAGTGCTCAGTACATAGTAGGCTCTCAATAAATGGCAGCTGCTATCATTAGTATAACCACTTATTTAGCCCTCCCCCATCTCACAGCTAAGGAAATGGAGACTCAGTTGTTTGCCAAGAATAAGGTCAGTTGTTAAAAAACAGACTCAAAACTGGATCTGCTGGTTCACAGTCCACTTCTTTCCAATTCAACATGCAAAACTAATAAACAAGTGTTGGCAAGGATGTGGAGAAAAAGGAACATTCTTTCACTGTTGGTGGGAATGCAAACTGGTGCAACCATGTGAACAAGGGTATGGAGGTTCCTCAAAAAGTCAAAAATAGAACTACCCTATGATCCAGTAATTACACTACTGGGTATTTATTTAAAAAACACAAAAACACTAATTCAAAGGGATGCATGCACCCCTATGTTTATTGCAGCATCATTTACAATAGCCAACTTATGGAAACAACCCAAGTGTCCATTCATAGGTGAATGGATAAAGAAGATATGCTATATATACAATGGAATATTACTCAGCCATAAAAAGAATGATATCTTGTCATTTGCAACAACATGAATGAAGCTAGAGTATAATGCTAAGTGTAATAAGTCAGTCAAAGACAAATACCATAAGATTTCACTTAAACGTGGAATGTAAGAAACACAACAAATGAGCAAAGAGAGAGAGAGAGAGAGAAAGAGAGAGAGAGAGCGCACAAGCCAAGAAACAGACTCTTAACTCTTGAGAACAAAATGATAGTTACCAGAGGGGAGGTGGGTGGGGGGATAGGTGAAGTAGGGGATGGGAATTAAGGAGTGCACTTGTCATAATGAGCACTGGGTGATGTATGGAATTGTTGAATCACTATATTGTACACCTGAAACTAAGATAACACTGTATGTTAACTACTGGAATTAAAATAAAATTTAAAAACATGCAGAACTAGCCTCAGCTTGCAGAGCTTAACAGCTGGGGGAGCAAACTCATTTCATGGCTATAAGACAGCCAGGAAAGAATGTGGCATGTATACTTTCCTAATGAAAAGTAAACAGAAGGACCTTTTTACTCCTTTAGCTGCAAATCAGAATCCTTTTGTGCAAATTGAATTCGTTTTCTTATTACTTCAGGATAAAATAGATTCCATTACCATTCTCCATCACTGTTTCCCCATTTTCCTTGCTCTGAGCATATCCCATATCTTAGAATTAGAATGGGGGACTTTAGTTGATCACAATAGTCATTGGAAAGTCATAGGGGAAAGAAAGAAAAATAACCTTCACTGATGCAAAAGAAGAAGTAAAATAAATAACCAGTAGTTAGCAATAACATTTTACTTTGAAAAATTTCCATAAGATTAGACTAGAAAGTCTTTGTGACCATATATATATATATATATATATATATATATGTCTACATACAATACATATTGTATGTGTATGACTTTTTAAATGATTTTATTTCACCTGGCCTTCAGGAAAAATCATATTTGATAAGAAAGAATAGGTTGAAAATCAATTTGAGGGAAATTTGAAATTTTTAACATTTAAATACATTCTCTTAGGTAGTTTTTACAACTATTGATTATGTCATTTATTAATAGAATCTGGCCTGAGGGAAATGACTCCACAAAATGGAAAGGCAAAGAAGTTATGATTTTTACTCCTTTATGATTATTCTGCATTAGACAGCTAAAGTTGTACCACTTATGCTTTCAACAAAGATGAGGTAGTGGGGTTAGAAATCCAGCCCAGTCCCTCACCACCTCCCCAAGTCTTCCAGAGATGGGGTACCTTTTGTTTTTATACAAGGCCTCGCCCTTTTCACCAAGTCACATGTCCAAGCAGCTGCATCTTTCCTTAAAGGATACCTCTAACTTGTCCGAAGACACTGTATAGACTAGAATAGCTCTGATATAGGCATTATAGCCATACTAAAAAAATGGCATGGTAACACAATCTGAAATTAGCTTATAGAGTAAAATCTGTTTTGCAAGAATGAATGCTCCAACTCTTGCACACACATCCATAAAAGAAAATTAACCCTGTGTGAAAACTTAAGTTCAATCACTAGTTTATTCACTTCATTCATGCATGCATCCATTTATTCATTCAATACATGTAATAAAGAATAATGCCACTGCTGATCTAATAGATAAGGGATTTTGGAGAGACCTTTACAGATAGTGAAGGAAATTTAACCCATTGCTATTACATGCTATCACTGTGTGATTACATGCACATTATTGTGATTACCCATTAATTTATAACACTGCACATTTAGTGTGCACTGTTATAGTGCTTTCTGAATATGCGCTAAGAAAAGGCTAGCATTTTTATACAACTATATGATTAGCCCCCGGCCCCACTGTTTTCTATTTACCCTTTAAAGAAAACCCTGGCTGAGTGTTTGCTACTCTATCAATTGTTAAATTCCTTGGATGGGTCTTTTTGGGTGGCTGCCCGAGCTCATTAGGCCTCCACACCCAGCGCAGGCAGCTTAGCCAGCAGGTTTATTTTTATATAAACAACGTGACTGAATGGTGTGCTGTGTTATATTACTTTTCTTGAGTCTTTACCCCTATATGAGTTCTCTTTTTATTTTTATTTATACCCACAGTGAAAGCATATCAGAGCTTTTCAGTGAGCAACCAATTTTTTTTAAGAGCATGGCTCTGATTTCCATGGGTGCCCTTTTTGAAATCCTAGGGCTTAGTGCTTTATGTATTAATCATGTCCAGCTTTTACTTCACAGATTAATTAAACTATCCAGTGAAAACATTGCAAACAATTCAAACTTCCTTTCTTCCTTTTACTTAAAGATGTTTTTTTAGACAGTATTGAGAAAGACTCCCCACTTCAGCAAGAAGAGGATGATACTGACATGGGGCTGGTTGTTTTGTGTGGAAGTCATTACAGATTAACCAGGTTCTCCAGGTTCTCCAACTCTTACTGCTTGATGGAGTTACTGATGAGTTGTTCAGAGAAGGTCATATGATCAGATAGGAAACAATGAGACACAATGAATCCTTGGTTAGGTGGGAATGCTGGGGCAAGAGCTCTCACTATTTTCTACTGGACATGAATGTGGAAAGATGTATCTTTAAGACTTCTAGGAAGTCACTTGAGACCACTGTGGGACAGGAACTAGATTTGGATGGCTTTGAGCCCCTGGGTCCAGCCAAGCCTATAAAGTCAGATATACCCTTGGATTTTTCAGTTATATAAGCAATTCTCATTTTGCTTCATCTAGTCTCAGTTAGAATGAACAACTGTACAGGGTTGTAGGTGTGAGGAAGTACATGAGTTGAGGTCATATTTGCTGACACTGGGGCATCATTGAGATAGTTTGGAATCCCTCCCAATTTCCCTAGATCTCAAGACTCTACCTCTTTAAGAGGACTTATACGCAACTAAAGAATCGTTGAACACTACAACAAAAACTTATGATATACTATGTGCTGGCTAACTGAACATAATAATAATAATAAAAAGAAGACTTTGAAAGGTTTAGCAGCTACTCTTGAGCTAATCCTCATTCCACTCTACCCTAGTCCCAAGCTTGGCCAACACTATCTCTCTTGCAGCTCCAAGGAATGTGGAAGAAGCCTCAGGATCATCATCCCTTTATAGTTCCTCCTTATAAACAGAACTCAGAGTCCATATTGTTGGAATCATCATTAGTGTCTGAGGTGATTTTAAAAAAGACATTAAACCTGGAATAAAACTGTCTCACCTCATTTGTATATTAGCAAGTCTCAACCTGGAATTGAGTGGCCTAAAGAATTAGGGTGAGGAATATGTTCAGTGTCAAATTTGCAGGTGTTGAGATAATTTTATTTTCTTACATTGAGTCTGACTTCTTAAAATTGATCAGTGAAAGAAGAAATTCAGGAGATAAAAATGGTGACATATTTCTGAGGGTTAAAAATGCCAGCAAGTGCTTTTTGGTAATATTTGAACATGCATATGGAAGACTGAAGAGTATTTCTTTAGTTAGATGTACTCATAACATTTAAAACATGGTTATTTGGGTTTATTCAGTGTGTGAAAATTTCCACTCTTTATACTTAAGACATGTGACCACATAAATGTAGTCAATTTATCTTGACAAAGAAGCAAACACAATACAATGGAGCAAAAATAGTCTTTTTAACAAGTAGTGCTGGAACAACTGGATATTCACATGCAAAAAGATAAATCTAGATACAGACCATATACCCTTCACAAAAATTAACTCAAAGTGCATCACAGTCCTGAATATAAAATGCAAAACTATAAAACTAGAAGACAACAAAGAAGAAAACTTGCATGGCCTTGTACTTTTTAGATTTGATAAGTTGAACTCCATTAAAATTTTAAAATTCTGCTCTGCAAAAGACACTGTCAAGAGAATGAGAAAATGGCAGACTGGGAGAAAATATATGTGAAAGATACAACTAATAAAGGACCGTTATCCAAAATATAAAAAGAATTCTTAAAACCCAACAATAAGAAAACAATCTGGTTAACAAATGAGCCAAAGTCTTTGACAGACACCTCATCAAAGAAGATCTACAAATGGCAAATAAGCATATGAAAACATGCTCCACATGATGTGCCCTCAGGAAAATGCAAATTAAAACAACAATGAGACACTATACACCACCTATCAGAATGGTCAAAATCCAGAACACTAACAATGCCAAATACTGGAAATGATATGGAGCAACAGAAACTCCCATTCATTGCTGATGGAAATGCAAAATGGTACAGCTACTTTGGAAGACAGTTTGGTGACTTCTCACCAAACTAAATATACTCTTAACATACAATCTAGTACTCACACTCCTTGTTCTTTATCCAAAGGGGTTGGAAACTTACACCCATGTAAAACCCTGCACACAGATGTTTATAACAACTTTATTCATAATTGTCAAAACTTAGAAATAATCAGGATGTCCTTCAGTAGCTGAATGGATGATAAACTTGGTACATCCAGATAATGGAATATTATTCAGCACTAAAAAGAAATGAGCTAGGGAGCCATGAAAAGATATGGAGGAAGCTTAAATGCATATTACTAAGTGAAAGAAGCCAATCTGAGGAGGCTACATACTATATGAGTCCAACTATATGACATTTTAGAAAAGGTAAAACTATGAAGATAATAAAAAGATCATTGGTTGCCTGGGTTAGGGGGAGGAAGGCGGGGAGTACAGACTATTTCTAGGGCAATGAAAATACTCTATAAGATACAATAATGATGCATACATGTCGTTGTGCATTTGCCCAAGTCCATGGAATATTCATTTATGAAGAGTGAACCCTAATGTAAACTATGGGCTTTGGGTGATAATAACGTGTCAGTTTAGGTCCATCAGTTGTAACTCTTGTGGGAGATGTTAACGGCAAGGAGGGACTATGCATGTGTGGGGCAGGGAGAATATGGGAAATCCCTGTACCTTTTACTAAGTATTTCTGTGAAAATAAAACTTGTAAAAATAAAGTCTATTAAAAAATAAATAAAAAAGATATGTGTTCTTCTCTATATGTATATTTCAATGAAAAGGTTTTTAAAATCTTGGTCGTTACAGTGTCAAAACAGTAAAATCATCTGAATCTTCATATCGATTAAATAATTTAAAATGTAGATACTATATGTGCCCTATCCCAATTATATGGCCCAGTGTATGTATTAAATTTGGCATACACTGAGTTGTGTGAGAATACTGCTTTTATTTCACTTAGAGAAAATTACTAGGGAAATCTGAATGTGATAGTTACAAAGTATCTGTTATTAGTTAGGAACCGTCTAAAATAAAGACTACAAGTCCTCCATCTGTTCAAATTCTTCATTTTCTCTTGTTTATAACTTTTGATTTTTTACTACTGAAAAGAAATTTTTTTGAATGTCTTTTAGGACAGTCTCAGTGTGTCTTTCCAGGTTTCCACTGTAACTCTTCTGTGTGTATAAAGCATTCTTCTAGGATTTGCTTTGGCCCAATCATTTTTGCTATGTGCTTTTGAGCAGAACAGTTTATTTATTCATGATGCCGATTCCAACTTAATTCTCTGGGAGTGGGACTGACATTACATATAAAGCACTTAAGCTTTTCAGGAGTCAAGCACTGAAAAAACTATAATGTTTTGTTGCAGTTGTTTCTCTATTGTTTATTTAAGCACTCAAATATTGCTAGTCTTAGAAAAGTTCTTTTTTCGGGGGGGGGGGCGGAGCAAGATGGCGGAGGAGTAGGAGACCTGGATTTCGTCTCCTCTCAGGAATTCAGCTGGATAGGGATCAAACCATTCTGAACACCTACAAACCCAACAGGAGAGCGAAGAAAAGAAGAGCAACAACTCTCTCATCAGAAAAGCGACCACTTTCTGGAAGGTAGGACGTGCGGAGAAGTGAATCCGAGGCGATATTCGGGAGGATAGACGGCGGGGCAGGGGCCTCCGTCGGCCGCTTCTGGCAAGTGATAGAGCCGCGGAGCACAAAATCGGAACTTTTAGAAGTTGGCTCCGCTGAGGGACGTCACTCTGGTGGCTAAGCGGGGGGTGGAACCCTCACGGGAGTGTGGTCTCAGGACCCTCGGGGTCACAGAAAGACCGGGGGTGCCTGAGTACGGCAGAGCTCCCAGGTAACAGAGCAGGGAAGCCAGCTGCAGAGGCGGAGCCCAGGCGCGGGCTCTCAGCTCGGGGTGGCCATAAACCGGGATCCGCGGCCCAGTCGGGCCCCTGCTCCTCCAGCAGGGACCCCACAAGCGGCAGATCCGGGGAGACTCACCTTCCTCCCCCGGGAGGAGCTGCGCGGGAGTGCACCGCAGGGATCTGCTGGGTTTGGAGACTCGACCCGGGTCGGGTGCCAGAGATAGAAACGCGTGGTCACAGGCCGGGTGAGCACGGAGTGCGGCCGGAGACCGGGGAGACGGGAGTGACTGACGGCTTTTCTCTGGGGGCGCACTGACGAGGGGGGCCCCGAGTTCTTGGGTCCTCTGGGGCAGAGATTGGGAGGCCGCCATTTTCACTCTCCGCCTCCAAAGCTGTATGGAAAGCTTGCAGGGAACAAAAGCCCCAGAGAGCAAACCCGGGCAAATTACTTAGCCGGGAGGGGGCAAGGGCAGGGCAATTCCGCCTCCGGCAGAGACATTTGGAAACCACGGCAACAGGCCCCTCCCCAGATCAGTGAGAACAGCCAGCCAAGACCAAGTTTACCGATCAATGAGAATGGCAGAACTCCAGCGCTAGGGGACTACTGCACATAGAATTCACGGCTTTTTTACCATGATTCTTTAGTCTTTCAAAGTTAATTTTTTTAACTGTCTTTTTTTCTTTTTTTGAATTTTTCTTTTTCCCTTTTTCAACCAACATCTTATCAATCCCTTTTTTAAAAAAAATTTTTTTTATTTTTCATTTTTAGAGTCATATTCTATCCCTTCATAGGAGTTACCCGTATTTTTGGCATATATATATAAGTTGTTCTCTCTTTAAAATTTTGAGAGAGTTTCTTCTAACAGATTAAAATATACCCTAAATCTCTAGTATATGGTTTTTTCTACTCCCCTGCCTGATCACATTCTCTCCCTTTTTTTTCTTTTTTCTTTTTTTAAATCCTCTTCTTTCTTTTTTCAAACAACTTCTTATCAATTCCTTTTATAAAATTTTTTATAATTTCCATCTTTACAGTCGTATTCCATCCCTTCATCATATCAACCCTTATTTTTATACATATATAAGTTTTCTTTCTTTAAAATTTTGAGAGGCACTTTCTTCTAAAAGACCAAAACACACACCAAATCTAGTGTGTGGCACTGATCCAAATACCAGCCTGATCATATTTGATCACATTCTGGTTTTTTTTGTTGTTGTTCTGTTTTGTTTATTTTGTTTGTTTTCATCTTTATCTTTTTCTTTTTTTTCTTTTTCTTTTTTCTCTCTTTCCGTTTCTTTTCCCACTGCTTCAGGTCTTTTCTGATTTGTTTAGAGTATATTTTCTGGGGATGTTGTTACTCTGCTAGCAATTTGTTCTCTCATTAATCTATTCTCCTCTGCACAAAATGACAAGACGGAAAAAATCACCTCAACAAAAAGAACAAGAGGTAGTACCGACTGCCAGGGACCTACTCAATACGGACATTAGTACGATGTCAGATCTAGAGTTCAGAATCATCACTTTAAAGATACTAGCTGGGCTTGAAAAAAATATGGAAGTTATTAGAGAAACCCTTTCTGGAGAAGTAAAAGGACTAAAATCTAAACAAGTAGAAATCAAAAAGGCTATTAATGAAGTGCAATCAAAAATGGGGGCGCTAACTGCTAGGATAAATGAGGCAGAAGAGAGAATCAGTAATATAGAAGACCAAATGATGGAAAATAAAGAAGCTGAGAAAAGAGAGATAAACAACTACTGGATCACGAGGGCAGAATTCAAGAGATAAGCGATAGTATAAGACGAAACAACATTAGAATAATTGGGATCCCAGAAGAAGAAGAAAGAGAGAGAGGGGCAGAAGGTATAATGGAGCAAATTATAGCACAGAACTTCCCTAATTTGGGGAAGGAAACAGGCATGAAAATCCAGGAAGCACAGAGATCCCCTCTCAAAATCAATAAAAATAGGTCAACACCCCGACATCTAATAGTAAAACTTACGAGTCTCAGAGACAAAGAGAAAATCCTGAAAGCAGCCCGGGAGAAGAGATATGTAACCTACAATGGTAGAAACATTAGATTGGCAACAGACCTATCCACGGAGACCTGGCAGGCCAGAAAGGACTGGCAGGATATATTCAGAGCACTAAATGAGAAAAATATGCAGCCAAGAATACTCTATCCAGCTAGGCTGTCATTGAAAATTGAAGGAGAGATAAAAAGCTTCCAGGACAAACAAAAACTAAAGGAATTTGCAAACACAAAACCAGCCCTACAAGAAATCTTGAAAGGGGTCCTCTAAGTAAAGAGAGACCCTAAAAGCAACATAGACCAGAAAGGAACACAGACAATATACGGTAACAGTCATCTTACAGGTAATACAATGGCACTAAATTCCTATCTTTCAATAGTTACCCTGAATGTAAATGGGCTAAATGCCCCAATCAAAAGACACAGGCTATCAGATTGGATTAAAAAACAAGACCCATCGATATGCTGTCTGCAAGAGACTCATTTTAGACCCAAAGACACCCCCAGACTGTAAGTGAGGGGGTGGAAAACCATTTACCATGCTAATGGACACCAAAAGAAAGCTGGGGTGGCAATCCTTATATCAGACAAATTAGATTTTAAACCAAAGACTGTAATAAGAGATGAGGAAGGACAGTATATCCTACTTAAAGGGTCTATCCAACAAGAAGATCTAACAATTGTAAAGATCTATGCCCCTAACATGGGAGCAGCCAATTATATAAGGCAATTAATAACAAAAGCAAAGAAACACATCGACAACAATACAATAATAGTGGGGGACTTTAACACCCCCCTCACTGAAATGGACAGATCGTCTAAGCAAAAGATCAACAAGGAAATAAAGACTTTAAATGACACACTGGACCAAATGGACTTCACAGACATATTCAGAACATTCCATCCCAAAGCAATGGAATACACATTCTTCTCTAGTGCCCATGGAACATTCTCCAGAATAGATCACATCCTAGGTCATAAATCAGATCTCAACCAGTACCAAAAGATTGGGATCATTCCCTGCCTATTTTCAGACTACAGTGCTTTGAAACTAGAACTCAATCAAAAGAGGAAAGTAGGAAAGAACTCAAATACATGGAGGCTAAAGAGCATCCTACTGAAGAATGAATGGGTCAACCAGGAAATTAAAGAAGAATTTAAAAAATTCATGGAAACCAATGAAAATGAAAACACTACTATTCAAAATCTTTGGGATGCAGCAAAGGCAGTCCTAAGAGGAAAGTATATAGCAATACAAGCCTTTCTCAAGAAACAAGAAAGGTCTCAAGTACACAACCTAACCCTACACCTAAAGGAGCTGCAGAAAGAACAGCCAATAAAGCCTAAACCCAGCAGGAGAAGAGAAATAATAAAGATCAGAGCATAAATCAATGAAATAGAAACCAAAAGAACAGTAGAACAGATCAATGAAACTAGGAGCTGGTTCTTTGAAAGAATTAACAAGATTGACAAACCCCTGGCCAGACTTATCAAAAAGAAAAGAGAAATGACCCAAATAAACAAAATCATGAATGAAAGAGGAGAGATCACAACCAACACCAAAGAAATACAAACAATTCTAAGAACATATTATGAGCAACTCTATGCCAGCAAATTAGATAACCTGGAAGAAATAGAGGCATTCCTAGAGATGTATCAACTACCAAAACTGAACCAGGAAGAAATAGAAAACCTGAACAGACCTATAACCACTAAGGAAATTGAAGCAGTCATCAAAAATCTCCCAACAAACAAAAGCCCAGGGCCAGATGGCTTCCCAGGGGAATTCTACCAAACATTTCAAGAACTAATACCTATTCTTCTGAAAGTGTTTGAAAAATAGAAATGGAAGGAAAACTTCCAAACTCATTTTATGAGGCCAGCATTACCTTGATCCCAAAACCAGACAAAGACCCCATCAAAAAGGAGAATTACAGACCAATATCTCTCATGAACATGGATGCAAAAATTCTCACCAAAATACTAGCCAATAGGATCCAACAGTACATTAAAAGGATTATTCACCACGACCAAGTGGGATTTATCCCAGGGCTGCAAGGTTGGTTCAACATCCGCAAATTAATCAATGTGATACAATACATTAACAAAAGAAAGAACAAGAATCATATGATCCTCTCCATAGATGCAGAAAAAGCTTTTGACAAAGTACAGCATCCTTTCTTGATCAAAACTCTTCAGAGTATAGGCATGGAGGGTACATACCTCAATATCGTAAAAGCCATCTACGAAAAACCTACAGCAAATATCATTCTCAATGGGGAAAAACTGAGAGCTTTCCCCCTAAGGTCAGGAACGCGGCAGGGATGTCCACTATCACCACTGCTATTCAACATAGTATTGGAAGTCCTAGCCACAGGAATCAGACAACAAAAAGAAATCAAAGGCATCCAAATCAGCAAAGAAGAAGTCAAACTCTCTCTCTTTGCAGATGATATGATACTTTATGTGGAAAACCCCAAAGACTCCACCCCAAAACTGCTAGAACTCATACAGGAATTCAGTCAAGTGGCAGGATATAAAATCAATGCACAGAATTCAGTGGCATTCCTATACACCAACAACAAGACAGACGAAAGAGAAATTAAGGAGTTGATCCCATTTACAATTGCACCCAAAACCATAAGATACCTAGGAATAAATCTAACCAAAGAGACAAAGGATCTGTACTCAGAAAACTACAAAATACTCATGAAAGAAATTGAGGAAGACACAAAGAAATGGAAAAACGTTCCATGCTCATGGATTAGAAGAACAAATATTGTGAAGCTGTCAATGCTACCTAGAGCAATCTACACATTCAATGCAATCCCTATCAAAATACCATCCACTTTTTTCAAAGAAATGGAACAAATTATCCTAAAATTTGTATGGAACCAGAAAAGACCCCGCATAGCCAGAGGAATGTTGAAAAAGAAAAGCAAAGCCGGCGGCATCACAATTCCGGACTTCCAGCTCTATTACAAAGCTGTCATCATCAAGACAGCATGGTACTGGCACAAAAACAGACACATAGATCAATGGAACAGAATAGAGAGCCCAGAAATGGACCCTCAACTCTATGGTCAACTCATCTTTGACAAAGCAGGAAAGAATGTCCAATGGAACAAAGACAGTCTCTTCAACAAATGGTGTTGGGAAAATTGGATAGCCACATGCAGAAGAATGAAACCGGACCATTTCCTTACACCACACACAAAAATAGACTCCAAATGGTTGAAAGACCTCAATGTGAGACAGGAGTCCATCAAAATCCTAAAGGATAACACAGGCAGCCACCTCTTTGACCTCAGCCGCAGCAACTTCTTCCTAGAAACATCGCCATAGGCAAGGGAAGCAAGGGCAAAAATGAACTATTGGGACTTCATCAAGATAAAAAGCTTTTGCAAAGCAAAGGAAACAGTCAACAAAACCAAAAGACAACCGACAGAATGGGAGAAGATATTTGCAAATGACATATCAGATAAAGGGCTAGTATCCAAAATCTATAAAAACTCATCAAACTCAACACCCAAAGAACAAAGAATCCAATCAAGAAATGGGGAGAAGACATGAACAGATATTTTTCCAAAGAAGACATCCAAAGGGCCAACAGACACATGAAAAAGTGCTCAACATCACTCGGCATCAGGGAAATGCAAATCAAAACCTCAATGAGATACCACCTCACACCAGTCAGAATGGCTAAAATTAACAAGTCAGGAAATGACAGATGTTGGTGGGGATGCGGAGAAAGGGGAACCCTCCTAGACTGTTGGTGGGAATGCAAGCGGGTGCAGCCACTCTGGAAAACAGTATGGAGGTTCCTCAAAAAGTTGAAAATAGAGCTACCCTATGATCCAGCAATTGCACTACTGGGTATTTACCCCAAAGATACAAAAGTAGGGATCCGAAAGGGTACGTGCACCCCGATGTTTATAGCAGCAATGTCCACAATAGCCAAACTGTGGAAAGAGCCAAGATGTCCATCGACAGATGAATGGATAAAGAAGAAGTGGTATATATATACAATGGAATATTATGCAGCCATCAAAAGGAATGAGTTCTTGCCATTTGCAATGACGTGGATGGAACTGGAGGATATTATGCTAAGCGAAATAAGTCAAACAGAGAAAGACATGTATCATATGATCTCACTGATATGAGGAATCCTTAATCGC